>NC_069102.1:4564383-4742241 GCF_947172395.1 Bicyclus anynana
ATTGCGCAAATTAAGAAGTTTTGAGAAAACAACGACTATTTTAGGGTTATTTGTCTAAATTTAAAAAATTGCGCAAATTAAGAAATTTTCAGAAAACAACGACTATTTTAGGGTTATTTGTCTCTCAATCGCGAGTACTATAATAAAAATAATTTGTCTATGCTGTAGATAACCATAGTTATCAGAAATTTCCCTACAAATACTACTGTTCATTAATCCCTAGGTACGAGTAGTCTATACTGTGTAACAAACACAAAAGGGTTAGGATAATGTGAGAAAATTACGCTAACAAAATCTAGTTTAGAAATTTCTGTGGTACGTATTCTCTTTGTACCTTCGTCAAGTTCTAATTTGTTAACTTCATTAATACCAAACTGAGTTCTGATCAGTAAATTCTGTTACATTTCTTTGGTTTGTATCTAGAATATTAAATGCAGGACCTTTGTTAATACTTGTTTTAAACAGATATCAAGTAAGGAGGTTCTATACTCGACCCGTATATGTTTCTATGTACTTAAACCAAGCTCCAAACCTTCCTTCTAATCGTCGTTAACCCATATATACATATAGCTCACTGCTGAGCTCGAGTCTCCTCTAAGAATGAGAGGGATAAGGCCTTTGTCCACCACGCTGGCCCAATGCGGATTGGCAGACTTTAAAGAGAGAGAGAGTGGCAGAGATTAGGTGGAAAAATCTCATTTCCTATAGCGGGTCTCTTGATGATGATAATTGGAAACCTCCTGATCTGAGGGCCTAGTGGCAGTTTGATTCTGTTACTATCGCGTTAACGTAAACGCGAATTTCTAAGGAATTGAAGCAGCGCCATCTAATGGCACTACTGCACAACTGTTTCAATTACATATAAATTCGTGTTTTACGTCAACGCGATAGTAACAGTATGAAAATATTGAAAACTCCCACTAGGCACACAGTCAGTTTGTCTGTCCAACATTTAAAACGTCGAAAATGTTGGATAAACGTCGTATCTAGTACGGTTAGGAACCAATTCAGCTTAGCAAGGTTGTCATGAATAATTTAACCAAATGTGTCCGTGGCCCGTACTAGCCTGTGACGGTCTCATGACGGTAACAACGCTAGAGTAATAAATCCGATTGTCCTAGGATCTCGACGAGATTACAGGACATGCGAAGTGCGATTAATTCTATGTGCTCATGTGTGTATGTTTATTCAAAGACTAACTGACGCCGCGCGGCTTAACCCGTGTGGTTCCCGTTCCCTTAAGAATACGGGGATAATATATAGCTTATATTCTTCCTCGATAAATGGGCTATCTAACACTGAAAGAATTTTTCAAATGGGACCAGTAGTTCCTGAGTTTAGCGCGTTCATACAATCAAACACTTCAGCTTTATAATATAGAAAGTTTAAGATGTATCTTGAAATTACATCGTAAAACTGTAAATGCCGTTAGATTTATAAATGCCGATTATAATGTATCTCGCGAGATTGTAAACTGTCGAAGTTGTGAACTGGAAAGTGCAGTGTTGGTCGACCTACCATTAGGTGGACTGAGGACATGAGCGGGTTGTAGGGAGCCGCTGGATGCTGGCGGCTCGAGACCGTTGTTTTTGGAACTCCATGCAAGAGGCCTATGTCCAGCAGTGGACTTCCAATGGCTGATAATGATGAACTATAACTTTAATTTTAAGTTTTCGAATGATTATTATCACCATGGTCTTAAGTTTAATATTATTACCTGACGTTTCAAAAGAGCTTGTAAACTAAGCCTATTTTAAATAAATGAATTTTGACTTTTGACTTTTATAGGTATACCTATTTAGAGTTAAACTGTTGTAATTGGACCTATGGTTGACCTATATGACTACGACCAGGGCCGGACCGTCCATACGGCGAACGGAGCGGTCGCTCCAGGCGCCAAATCCTAGGGGGCGCCGAAATGGTAAAGACAAGATATATATATAGACGATCGATAAATTTCTTTTCGATCGTCTATATTTAAAGCGAAGAGATGAACGCGACGTGCGTGAATTTACTTCTAATAGAGGCGTCTTTCTTTACCTATGGTGCAGGGAGTGCGTTGATTTTAACCCGTGTATATACAGGTAATAGAGGGCGCTAGGTCGATGATTGCACCCGGGCGCTACGTGAGCTAGAGAGTCTTTACCTGTAGTGCAGGGAGTGCGTTACACCCGGGTGTCGCGATCTCAGGGGTGCCCAAGCGCCACTCGCCGCGCGGGTTCTATAGGTACTAGGGGACGCTAGGGTGATGATTGCACCCGGGCGCTACGTGAGCTATAGTCTTTACCTGTAGTGCATGGGGCGCGTTACTCCCGGGTGCCGCGATCTCAGGGGCGCCCAAGCGCCACTCGCCGCGCGGGTTCTATATGTACTAGGGGGCGCTAGGGTGATGATTGCACCCGGGCACTACGTGATCGAGAGACGGTATTGTGCCTGATTTTCAATTGGTCTGAGTATGGTCAAAATCTTCGCGTTCCATAAGTTCGTAGCCTAAGTAAACCAGGAAACTACAAAGCTATAATTTTTTAGTTAATTTATTTTTCAACTTTATTTAGAGCTCAATACACTTATTTTGTTGGCCTGGAAACATTTCTATACCAGCTATTTTTTTTCTTTAAACTCTTAGAAAATGATACACCACTTTCATAAAAATTTTGAACTCGATAAGTGTTTTTCTAGCTTCGGAAATAGATAAAAGTCTGATGGAAACGAGACAAGATCCTATGATCCTATGAATATGGTGGTAAGGTAAGAATTCTAAATTATACTGATGAATTTCTGCTATGCTTTTAACAAACGTGTGAACTCGCAAATTATCCTGATGAAACAAAACTTTTCTTCTTAATGACCATGGCCATTTTTCTTTAATGTGTCCTCTAAAACGTCGCACCAGATTTCACTAATAAGCAGAGTTTATATTTACGCCTTTTTTTAGTAATCCACCGTAATTACATCCCGCGAATCTCAAAAAACTGAGGCCATTACTTTTCCAACACGCAAAACCGCTTCTGCCTTTTTGGAACATTGGATCCTGGTCGTGTCCACTTTTTAGACTGTACTTTTGTTTCTGGAGTAAAGTAATATACTCAGGTTTTAACCATGGTCACAAAAAAGCAGTTGCGAAAATTCGTCAGTCGATCGCGTATTTGTTCAACTCAAAAAAGCCAAGGCGATTATGTGATGTTTGCCTTCTGTTGAGATGCCAGTAGTGTCAGCTATCTTCCTAAAAGTCAATCTTCGATAAGACATTACCATGTCACAATTTTTTTTAATTTTTTCGTCAGAGGTCGACGTTGACGGTCTATCGCTACACTAGTCATTTTCGACGCTGTTACGACCACGTTGGAATTTCGTCACTCACCTTTTCACGATATATAAGAAGGCCCTAATTCACCTTCAGTTTTTAACATGACTTCATAAATGTTTTTTTTTTGCTAAATCTTTCTTCTTCAAGTTCTTCATTGCAGTGATTAAGTTAAGATTAGGATACTCGATTTTTTTTTCATGTTAAAAAATACGAGTAGTCATGATTTGTTTGACGGGATCGCGTGGGGAACGTAACGAATGCAAATGAATGCATAAAATTTTATTATATTCATAATAATGTAATTTAAAAAAAAAAATAATAAAAAAGAACAACCGACCTCAAAATCATAAAAAAGTTTCCATTAAATTAAAAGCGAAACATAACATCGTATGTGCTACCTATGAAGGCGGTACCAAGTTAGTGCTGTGTTAATTAAAGCCGTATCTGAAAGAAGTGTCTGAAAATCCAGTTAAAATCTTTATGATTTAAACGGCTTGAATCGAATCGAAATCGAACGGTCGAATTGAGAAACCTCCTCCTTTTTTTGAAGTCGGTTAAAAATGTATGACATTCCGTTATACGTTACGCTACGAACTTTTCAAACGTCCCTAGTATATAATGTTAGGAGCAAACAGGAAAGGCGCCATAATTGGATCTCGCTCCATTCTAAAATTTACCTCGGTCCGGCGCTGACTACGACTATCTGGTAAATCTTACCAAATTAATTACTCACATAGGTACAGTATAACTTGGTTACTGTGCTCGGCCTAAAGACCTAATTGCTTACCCTAGGTCATTCAGATTTATCAGTCTAGAGCTGTTTTGAAGTCTGTTGTAAATTTATGCAAACAGGGTACGTGTTTAGGTATTCTAACCAACATTTATATGAATTTTATGTTACTTGTGGGTTCTGGTGGTCTGTGTAGTCTATGTGAATGTGTGAGTCCAATGTGAAATATTGAATTTTCCTTGCTTATAAGAAGTTTTCAATAGCATTCCGGAGTTGGGAAGTTGGCGACGCTTTGGCCCATTCATTGATGAGACGCCTTTACTTTGTTTACCGAAATATTGCATCTCTACCCATTTTTAATTTAATTTAAATTAATTTAATTGACGTCTGTGGTTTCGAAAGAACTGTGTTGTTTTCTTAGGCGCATAAAGTTATTTAAACACGATACTAAAATGAAACCAAACTTTTTTAAGCTGGTAATCTTCACTTTATTAAAGTATAACTTTCGCCTCACGGTTTCACCTGAATATGTTATAGCCTATGACACTCAAATAAAGTTATTTTACCACTAGAGAGCTATCTATTAGTAAAAGAATTTTTAAAATCGGTTTATTAGATCCAGAGATTTCCCCCTACAACCTCACAAACTTGTAAACTTTACCTCTTTATAATAAACCTCTTTATAAAGTATGCATCATCATCATCATCATCAACATTAACAACCATATTTAGCTCACTGTTGAGCACGAGATTCCTCTCAGAATGATAGGGGTTACAAGTCCAAGGGGACAATAGTCCACCACGCTGGCCGCGTAGAGAATTAAGTTAAGAAAGTTGACAAGTTGCGACAAGTGATATTTAAGTTCTTAAAATGCACATAACTGAACAGTTGGAGGTCCGGATGCTCGGACCGAATTCGAACCTACGCTCTCTGAATCGAAGGCAGAAGTCTTATCCACTGGGCTATCATGTCTCAGTAAGCATAGAAAACACAAAACGTTCTCCTGCGTGGAACGTTAATTTGATGGTACTTATAGATCGGAATACAGAATTACTTATTTTTTTTGTATCTATGGTAATACGTTCTTTGTGGTGTGCAACAAAGTATATTTTCTTTCTTTCTTTATTTTCTTGACTTAGCAGCAGAAATAAGAATGGCGACAGCACTCCAGAAGACGAGCTTTGTCACGCTGACATCGTACTACTAAAATAAACTAATGCCCATAATAAACCAATTACTCAGAGGACATAAATTCCGGAGACATGGTCATTACGTAAGAACTAACCACACATCGGCTGGCCCGTAATCTCGGAGATATCCTAGAACAACCGAAATTTATTACCCTGGCAGTTTCCATCAGAGCATCGTCCCCGGGTGGTACCGGGCCCGGACACACTCGGCTAAATTATTCATAGCTAACCCGCTAAGCCGGATTGGTTCGTTGCCGTACTAGATACGGAGTTTATTAAAAATTTTCGACTTTTTTTGTCCGACTAAGCTAAAGGGAAGGGTTATGATTTTTTTTCAAATACTAGCAATCGCCTTGTGGTTTTACCCGTGTAGTTCCCGTTCCTGTGGTATTACTGGGATAAAACATAGCCTATGGCACTTGCAAATAACGTGGAACGTGGTGCCAGAGATCATCATCATCATCATTATCAACCCATATTCGGCTCACTGCTGAGCTCGAGCCTCCGCTCAGAATGAGAGGGTTTAGGCCAACAGTCCACCCAATGCGGATTTGCAGTGCAGACTTCATACAGAGAATTAGGAAAATTCTCTAGTATGCAGGTTTCCTCACGATGTTTTTTCTTCACCGTTTGAAGACCGTGATATTTAATTTCTTAAAATGCACACAATTGAAATGTTGGAGGTGCATGCCCCGGACCGGATTCGAAACCACACCCTCCGGAATCGCAGGCAGAGGTCATATTCACTTGGCTATCACGGCTCTGTGCCAGAGATATGAGAATATTAATCTAGATTTACCAAATACTTCATGAACAAAATGCCATTCTGCTAGGCTATCTACAAAAGGTCTATGTCCTGCAGTGGACGTCCATCGGCTGATATGATGATGATGATTATCTGTATCATCACAAACATGTAGATATATCATGATCTAACATTCTAACCCAATCAAAACCCAATATTGTCATGTAATTTACTGTTCAATGGATAAATTACGATCCACAAACGACACTCTAGCGAGGAAATTTTCAATGTGTGCGTGTATCCAACACATTAAATAGGGTTATCATACATTTGATTTCATTTAAGAAAATATTTCGAAAATTCTAACTCCATTAGTGTTACTACCTACTATCTCTCAAAATATACTAGTATTTAAGTAAATCGACGAAAATTCACCATTCCGCTCCTTCTTTCTGAAACTACTTACTTATATTTAGATATATTTTGAAATAAAAGTACAGAAAGATAGTTTTGTACTAATTGCAGATTACGGAAAGTCTATAAAATATCCATTAGATAAATAAATAAATGAAATATTTAGGTTTGTAGATAAATATGTAACAAAATAAGCCTATATTTATTGTAGTTACAGGTTAGTCGACCCAAAAACATGATAATATAACATAACATCACATCATATAACATCGCCCGGAACTTCAAAAATCAAAGATCATTAATCCTACTAATATTATAAACGCGAAAGTTTGATGTATGTTTGGATGTTTGTTACTCTTTAACGCCGCTACTACTGAAGCGATTTGGCTGAAATTTGGAATGGAAATAGGATTTACTCTGAATTAACATAGGCTAGTTTTTATCCCAAAAAATCCATGGTTTCCCGAGATTTGCGAAAATTGATGATTTTGATGATATGAATGTTTGTTACTCTTTCACGCCTCGACTACTGAACCGATTCAGATGAAATTTGGTATTGAGATATATTATGGCATGAATTAATTTTCTATTGACTTTTTATCCCCGAAAAATCCATAGTTCCCGAGGGATTTGTGGAAAATTTCACGCTGACGAAGTCGCGGGCATCCGCTAGTTGTGTTATAATGTAACAAAACGAGACTAATGCGAGTTTAATTCGCGTGAAATTACAAAGTACATGTGCGCGCAAATAAATGAATCTGGTTATTATTATCATTTAATATCCCTTCTGTTTGCTAAGAATACTATGAAACCGATTAGCATCATGCTAAATTAAAAATATTATTTAACTTAATTGTGACAACCCTACGAGTCTATTAGTGTTTGAGTTACTTTATAGCGAGCGTGTTAACCCGTTATTGAAATAATTAGTTGCAATTAATTAAATTTTCTATTTGTCATGCTGATCTATTAATTAATTGTTAGAAAATTATTTGACTAATTATTTGTAATTATTACTGTTCAAATTTATTAAATTCTACAATTATTTTTGTAACATGTTTTGTTTAGAATCACAATAATTGTCTATTATTGTGATTAATTATGGAGAATGGATCTTGATAGCTAAGCAGGTTTCTAAGAGCCATATCCTCAATTATCCAAGTATAAAATCATTACATTATTGGCTATAACGTTTAAATAGATGATGATGTTATTGTATAAGCGACTTTTAAAGGAATAATCCTTTAAATTTTAGACCTAAAATAAAGTCTAAAAAATTAACCTTATATTCAGATTTTGTTTGTTTACGTCACACCTCTACGTTACATCATTAATGACTCATATTCATATCACTGTTGAGTACGAGTCTGCACTCAGAATGAGAGATTAGGACACACAACACACATAGACATATACACTTCACACACATAGAGAATTAAGAAAACTCTAATGTATGCCAGTTTTCTCACGATGTTTTTTCCTTCACCGTTTGAGACATTCGAACCCACGCCCTTCGGAATCGGAGGCAGATGTCATATCCACTGGGCTGTCACGGCTCCAATAATTGATATGTGTACCAAATTGATTCGGAAAAAGTTGACTGTGACAGATGGACATTCGGATCCGCAAGCGATCCTTTGACGGTTCTGTTTAGTACTCGGAATTACGGAACCCTAAAAAACAATATTACAATTACGGAACATAATAGACGGACAGACACACGTCCGTCTTATCATAATATCGTGTTTCCCAAAAGGCGATTATAATATAACAATCGAGATTAAGCCTAATTTAATTTGGTAACGAAATCGCGTTAGCCACTGCGTCGTTTAACGCGTTGAGAACGGTCATTAGGCTGCCCTTCCACCGGAGGTTGTTTAGGGATGCGTGTCAAGGGATGACTCGGTTTGGTTTACATTTTTTATTATAGACTAGCGGACGCCCGCGACTTCGTCCGCGTAATCCCTCGGGAACCATGGATTTTTCCGGGATAAAAAGTAGCCTATGTGTTAATCTATGCTATAATATATCTCAATACCAAATTTCAGCTAATTCGGTTAGGTAGTCGAGGCGTGAAAGAGTAACAAACATTCATATCATTAAAATCATCAGTTTTCGCAAATTTTGGGAAACCATGGGATAAAAAGTATGTGTTAAACCAGAGCAAAATCCATTTCCATTCCAAATTTCAGGCAAATCGCTTCAGTAGTAGCGGCGTTAAAGAGTAACAAACATCCAAACATACATCCAAACTTTCGCGTTTATAATATTAGTAGGAAGTAGAATAGGATAGTAGGATTTTTATAAAATAAAAAGTGATTGGTAAATGGGTCTTCACTCATCTATCTCGGTTATTGAAGTCTTCTTTCTATTTAAATATAAGACTTAACCATATTTTTTTTGTGATTGAAATGCGACAAAAATCTTAGAGAATGCGACTACGAGTGGATAGCACAATAGTCTTATAGATGGGGATACAATTTAGAACCTTTCAGGTTGTCGTCGGGTGCGATGTATAAATTTGTGGAAATCCATGCAGTTTTTTCATTTAACCCCATTAGTTATGTTATGTGAACTTGGATAAATTGCTCTTTACCTTGGATTTTAGTTCACTCTTAACCGTTGAATTACTGAGTTGAAATACTATTAAGTATGTTACTTTTAAAGGGGTAAAGTGCAACAAACAAAGAAATTCGTTTAATTCACGACAATGAGAAAAATTCAAAAATAAATTCTTGAGGTCACATCCGCAAAATTTTTTTTTTTTTTTACTCTTTACAAGTTAGCCCTTGACTACAATCTCACCTGATGGTATGCTAAGTGATGATGTAATCTAAGATGGAAGCGGGCTAACTTGTTAGGAGGAGGATAAAAATCCACACTCCTTTCGGTTTCTACACGATATCGTACCGGAACGCTAAATCGCTTGGCGGTACGTCTTTGTCGGTAGGGTGGTGGGTAACTAGCCACGGTCGAAGCCTCCCACCAGCTAAAATAAACATTAATAATTTCTAAATTACTTCAATATAACAGTGTCAAGAACAATTGTGACAATTCAATTGTGAAGAAAGAGTGTCAATTTCCATAAGCTTCTATGAGTGTGTTCAAGTATGTTAAGCTTGTGGAACGCTATCCTTAAACCCGTCAGTTCTACAAGGGTCAAAACAAATCTTGAATATGACACGCTCCAGCGATGTCAGGATTAAATTCTCCAAACCAATGAATATTTTATACTACTATGATTGTTACAGTATAGTTGTTGTGCTATTCGTGACGGAGAACTAACGGGGAAGTACAATCACCATGATAATTTCTGACACCAAATAACATCGCTTTACAAGTTAGCCCTTAACTACAATCTCACCTGATGGTAAGTGATGATGCAATCTAAGATGGAAGAGGACTAACTTGTTAGGAGGAGGATCCATAGCCCTTTTGGTTTCTACATGACATCGTACCGGAACGCTTGTGGTACATCTTTGCAGATAGGGTAACTAGCCACGGCCGAAGCTCTCACCAGCCAGACCTGGACCAAATCAAGAAAACCTCCATCAGCCCAGCCGGGAATCGAACCCAGGATCTGCGTCTTGTAAGGCCACCGCAAACTGCGCCACGGAGGCCGTCCAAAATAGTGTGATGGCGAAGTTTAACATCTATCAAAATCAAGCTAATAATGGCGTAGAAGATTTTTCATTGTTATTTTTCAATCTATGAATTTAGTGTCCATAAAAGTGTAATACAGAACAGGCAAAGATATAATATCCTGATACAGATATTAGAAAAGGTTTCCCATTGCATGGATGATTCGGAATTAAGCCGTACTAAATGTTGGAATACGATTTTCATTGGCCCGTAGAATTTAATCTCGACATCGGTTAAGCGTGTAATTGTATTCATGATCTGCTGTGCCCTTGCAGGACCCGCCGGTTTAATGACCGCCCCCGTCGCGGGAAATGACGCGGTGGGTAACGCGATTCCGCTTACGAAATTAATCTGACGTGATGTTGATCGCGTTACTCATAAATCACTAAGGAACTTTGGCGTAGACAAAGTCATTGAATAGTGCGTGTTGCTATATGACCAGGGGCCTTAGCTATGTGGCACGTCGATTCTCTTTCTACAAACGCTGACGCTTCGAAAAGTATCAAAATGTATGGGACTGACAGATCCGATCGGCAACTGGGTCACGTGACCTGTCGATAGTGAATGTCATTCTCACACATTTGTAATTATTCGAAGCGTTAACGTTTATAGAAATAGATTCAACTTTCCACATGGCTACAGGCACTGATTCCGAGTCTTGTTCGCTACAGGCCTCATAAAAGGCTAAAGGACACTCAGCAGGCGAGGTATATAGGTCCCATTATGCTTTTCATCCGCAGAAAAGCATAATGGGACCTATGGGAATATTTGCCACATCTTTTTATAATATTCCCATTCCCCTCCAACTAGTCGGAAAGACTGTGCGTGGAGTGGGTACGACAATAGTCCAACGGAGCGGGGATCGAACCACCACCCCTCGGTGATGAGTCTGACCGCTCTTGCCTTGAACTATTGATGCTCATTAGATACCACTTCAATCTGTGGCGGAGAACTAAACGCTGGTCATGGAATCAGGCCGTAAACGTCCACTGCTAGATCGTACTTGAATATACAAAATGCCAATTTGTTAATTAATTTAAAGTTTAAATTAATCCTGTAAATTAATATAGGTGTGTAATATAATAAACGTATGATGAATTACACTAAATTAAGCATACACTATCGAATTTGTATTCCCCCATGGCTTTAGTATCCATTATCAATATGACAAGTAATATGATATTGGATTAGAAATGTAGTAGCCCTAATATAACCGTGTTGATTTATCGCCCTTCATGCAATACATTTAGAGACTAGTATATGGGTTTATGCTTATGTATGAATCAATATATGAATTCCGGACGGGCAGACATTTCATGATACATGTGATATGTAATCTTAAACCTAGCAAATTAATCTATAGACAATATACTTAAGAGAGTAAAAGCCTCATTGTCGCAGTTAGTTTCTTGCAATTGGTTAACAGAGGGTCTAATGGCAGTTTGATACTGTAACGATAGCGTTAACGTAAACGCGAATTTCTAAGGAATTGAAACAGCGCCATCTAGTGGCACTATTGCACAACTTTTTTAATTCCATATAAATTCGCGTTACGTTAACGCGATATTAACATTATGTAAATATTGAAAACTCCTACTAGGCAGTCTGGTCGTTAACTGTCAACGCAAAGCGTGAATGGGTCCGATGTACCCATAACAGAATTGACACCATAAATCGATGAATAACAAAATCACCGTTAGCTGTAGCATTTTCTGTTCTGTGAATTAATTAATACTCACATATTTGATCATTCCGTAGCTTCCAGTTAAAATCAGCGCGTTACCAAGGGTCATCGGACCATTTTCTCCATCATTTCTCCATATCGATCCTTACAACTTAGTCGATAACGCGCTGACTATACTAGCATCTACGGAACCTTACATTGTGAGTATACGACTCGCGCTTGTCCTGTTTTATTATTTACGTACACAGCATCCACAAACACTTATTAACACTAATTTTACTTATTTTGCTCGAAATTGTTATTATCGTTCACTGCTCTCGTCATATTGTATTCAAACTCTGCCCTTGATGAGGACTGATTTATTTTATTCGTAAATTAATTAACATTTACATAATTTTCGCTTGTTAACATAACATTCGTTAATGAGCATTATATTATTTAACTAATGGACGCCCGCGATCTTGTCCGCTTTTAATTCGGGCTTAGTTTTTATTTTATAATTAATGAAATTTTGACATGTTAGTTGCGTTATTTAGATTTTCTTTATCTTTTTCGACGCTGTGTTATGGCGTTATAATAAAATCTAGTGCTAGTAACGTAAGCTTCATAGAATATCGTTAAAAACCACTTAATCAATCAAACATCAGCCGATGGACGTCCACTACAGGACATAGGCCTTTTGTAGGGACTTCCAAACATCACGCGAGGTTGACGAAGGCCTAATCCCTCTCATTATGAAAGGAGACTCGTACTCAATAATGAGTCGAATATGGGTTGATAATGATGAAACAAGTACCTATTGCTTGTTGCTGTTCACTCAAAAAATAATATTGACACCCTCAAGGAAGACCGGTTCGGTCTGTGTAGTATTTTTTCTCGAAAAAGTTCAGTCCAACCACTTGAACCGTAAATTAAAAAACTATCTCCACTTTACAAGTCGTATATTATTAAATTAAGTGGTATCAGTAGCAACGTTGAACTTAATTTGATGCGGTTTAATTTTAGAAATTTCCAAGTGGAGCGAACGAGGAAAAGGAGCGGAATTCCTAAAATGGAACAATCTGGAAACTTTTCGATTAAAAAGTTCTGAAATATACGCGTATGACGTTGTGGGCGGTCGTCAGTATTCTGAATATGTAACTTTACACGTACGAGTACGCTAAAGACTCGCTATATAGAAAGTTGCATGTGCTTACGTACTTGCGGCGTCGGTCGGCCATTGTGTCGACTCCTTTGTTCTTCAGAAATCAAACATGGCGGCGCATTGTTAGCGTCCCCTAGCGGTTCTTTAAAAGAAACTTTAGCGTTTCGGCTATGCATCGTCTTTGTGTATTCCGTACACCCTACAAGAATAAAATTGCTACGGAATTAACGGAGGTAAATATGCTTTTGCTGACTTAATCGCTCTGAATTGTGGAGGTGTTTGAAAATCTTTATTTTTCAGGGAAGTCCTTAGAAACTTACCGCAGGTAGGCGCTATTAGACTTTTATTTATTTACTAGCTGATGCCGCGCGGTTTCACCCATTTGGTTCCCGTTCTAGTGGGAATACAGGGATAATATATAGCCTATAACCTTCCTCAATAAATAGGCTATCTAACACCGAAATAATTTTCCAAATCGGACTAGTAGTTCCTGAGATTAGCGGGTTCAACCAAACAAACTCTTCGTTCGGCTTTATAATATAAGTATAGATTTTGTTTGTTTGTTTATTAGTAACGCTTTCATTCCTTAACCACCAAACCGACATTCCGATGAACCGAATATTATAATTATATTTTATCCCTGCCTTCATAAGGGAACAGGAATGCCAATGTTACCACGTCTTTAAATTAGCTTACCACTTTGTCAGAACATAATGCGTTTGCTTCATTTCATTGCTTGCTTTTGCCAGTAGGCTTCCAACAAAATCAACCCAAGACAATCGATGTAATTAGAAATCTGCAACCCAGTGCACAATTACCATTATTCTGATGATGCGCTGGGGAGCGGAATCTTAGAGTGGGCGAGTGTCATTTACGACATTATACTAATTCAGTCGCCATTGGTACGCAATTTTTCGCCCGTTATCCCCCCTCCCCCTTGCTGTTTACCTCCCCCCGGGGTACGTGATTCGAAAACAAATACGTACACCCGTTGAATACTGTATTTGTTCGCGCTAACTCGAGCGCCCGTTTGGAGAATGAGCCGGACATTGTTATTCTAAGAAAATCTTGTTACAATATAATAAATGCTTTGCCAATGCCCTAATGGATGTTACTTATTTTTGTTGGGTGTAGTGTAAACATATTAATCTCACCGCATTGTTTATGTACTGAAAGCTTTGATATGCTTTGGAAACTGACCAAAATATATTTAGGTCATCGTTCTTTGTCCTTTATTTATTTTCTGTTTCGAAATATTTCATTGTAATTTTATATAAACAGGCTTTATTTATTAGAGTTAGAGACATTTATACGAATTTGAAAATCAAACAATTAAGTTATAAGAACACCGTTACAAATAGCGCTATAGACAGAGTTTATCTTATCCATAAAAATGAATAGATTTTCCTATATCTCTCTATCTAATTCAATACTATAGATAAAGAGAAATATACACGAATTCAAAGCTAACACTATCGAGTTATAAAACTAAAACATCGTTACTTAAATAGTAACGATGTTTTAGAAGTACTTCCCTGGTAAGTTTTTAAAATAAAATGAAAATTTAATTTTCCCGCGCTTGAAATTAAACTCAATATGGGCTATTTAACTGTGAATGAACAAGTTAGCTAGCTAATTCAATACTATAGGTAGATAAAGAGAGATATACACAAATTCAAAGCTAACAATATCGAGATATACAAAAATCGTTACAGAATAGCACTACTGGTAAGAATTGAAAATGAAATAAAATGAAAATTTAATTTTCCGTGCCTGAAATTGAACTCAATATGGGCTACTTAACTGTAAATTAACGAGCTAGCTAGCTAGACGTATGCATTATCGCTTATATTACAATAGCATGTAATGACTAGTGATTGTGTTGAATTATAAGATAGCCCATCATTAAGGTATAATATTCCATCAAGGCGATACGATAATACTTCACGTTCATGACATACAATTATACCCTTACTCCGTTCGCTATAAAAGTAGAATAAACTCAGAGTAGGTAAGTTTTCAAACCCATTTTTTACGCCTATATTTTGCCTAAAAATTGACAGCCTTTTTTAAAAAAATCTACTTTGGGTGAAATTTAAAACATTCTTCATATTATGTTTTTTATTTAATCGATCGTCTGTAACTTGACAAACCTCATTTATATAAAAATATAAAGTAAGTTTTTCTCTTTCAGTAGTTTGGGGGTAATATTTAATATATTTAATTATGTTCACAGTAGCTAAAACAAGCTCTGAAGAGGCCATTCACTAACAACCTATTAAAATAAACATGAAATCAACTGTGAAATGTCATTTACCTACTGTATGATATCCATGATGGGTTGTTTGTCAGTAGGCACTTTAAGACATTTGTTACATAGAATCTCAATTTCGAACATGTCAACTAACATATGTCAAAGTTAGTGAATTAGCCTGCTGGATAGTAAACACTGGGCAGGCACATTGCCTAAAGCTCATAAGGTTACTGCATTTATACTATAGCTAGCTATATTTTCCTGCCAAATTTGATATAATGTTTCAAATTCGATTGGTATTTTTATGGTAAAATCTTTGTATAACACACCACATTTTCATGGATTCGTGTAGATTTTAATAATTTTCATTGTTAAGTTGCATTTTTATCAAGGAGAACGCTTCGAAGCAGCAGATCGATGATTCACGTGTTTTAGTATAATAAGAATTCGTGATTTATCAGCAAAATAAGTTATAAAAGGAACGTGTTCTTATCCGAATAAGTATCAATTATTATCCTTATAACTTACATAATCATCTTTTTCGAAACTGTTTATTTTTACACAACACTAGAGTTTTTGTACACAAATAAATAATCTAGTTAAACTAGTAGCTCGTCCTGATACCGCTCAATTTTTTTAATAGTCTAATTTTAATAATTGAAGGATAACGACTCATTATTTCCTGCTAAATATTCGCTAAAAGGAAATCGTCGTTGTTGCAACCGATGCACATCTACTGGCACATCTAAGACTGTTTTTTATCTAACTGTTCCCTGAACCGTAAATAGGTAAAAATATTTTTGATCCACCCCATTTCTTACACAAGTAAGTACTTTTCCCCATTGTCTAAGCTACCATAACGTTCCGAAATTTACTGTCTACGACCCACTATAATCCAATTACCGAACAAGTTATTGGACACCATTTTCACTATTTTCCTCCAATACGTAAACCCATTTCATATCTAGCTTAAGTAATTATTATTAGGAACATTGTTCAGTTACAAACAAACTGGGGGATCTTTGAAATATGCGTGTATTTACACCTTGAGGTAATTTACGCGTGTCGTTACACTGCAATTAGGACTCTATTGTGTAGGATATAAGATTGGTAATTGCTGTATTATATGTGGTGTACGGTGGATCGGAAGGGTGGTCCAGATTCGGAAATGTGAACTTTAATTAAAGAAACGTAGGGCTTAAAATCATTGTTTCTTTTATGGTGTTGTGCTTGGCAATTAAAATTAAGTGTTAATGTTTATACCAAAGGTCTAATCGTCATAGAAAATATCGTTTAAATCATGCCCACGTTTTTTTTATTCTTTATAAGTTAGCCCTTAACTACAATCTCACCTCTGATGGTAAGTGATGATGCAATCGAAGATGTAAGCGAGCTACCTTGTTAGGAGGAGGATGAAAATCCACACCCCATTCGGTTTCTATACGATATCGTACTGGAACGCTAAATCGCTTGGCGGTACGTCTTTGCCGGTAGGGTGGTAACTAGCCTCGGCCGAAGCCTCCCACCAGCCAGACCTGGACCAATTATGAAATCTCAATCGGCCGAGCCGGGATCGAACCCAGGACCTCCGTCTTGTAAAACCGCCACGCATACCACTGCGCCACGGAGGTCGTCGTACGTGGAATGAGCCAGCCCTTTTATCACCAGTCGAGGTAACTATCTAGTAAAATAATTAGGAGAAGTTTTTTGGCACTGCAAAAAAAAAGAAAAAAATATTATTTTTGTTTAAGTATTTTTTGACCTTTCAAATATTAAAGCAAGGTAGTAACGAATACCTATTCCCAGTTGCGCCGGAGAGGTCGGCAAACTTGTTCTTCGTTCTTAATTATATTTATCAAACATTAATTAACTATTGAAGAGAATTGTTGTTTATATTCAATAGTCTAGTAAATTAATAGTTTCAAAGCTTTTTAAAAAGGGAACTCATTCTTTTCTCAAAGACCTAAAAACAATATTTTAAACATTTTACAAGAAAATAAAAACGATAATTCTTTAACCCTACATCCTGTAGTCACAAGTTCAGAACTCTGCTCGGAGTTTTTCTCTCTACCACGCGGACCCGGCACCCGCACGGTGAATCCATGTAATGCTAAGATATTCGTATCTCTTTTTCGTTAACTTCCCGTTCTTACAACTATAGAAACATCCATTAAATATTGAAGAGAATAGTAGTTTCTTCAATACCAAATTTCGACAGCCAAATTGCTTCGTTGCCCATTCTTACCAAATTATGTCAGCAAACAACACATCAATAGCTCCCCTTGCAGCCCAAGACATATAGCTTAGGGGTCAGTAAAATAACGCACGGCTCCGTGAAACCCAATAAGCGGAGCCGACGATTTATTGGTTGTAATTCAAAGTGCAAAGGCCATTTGTCAGCGTACATGATGCTTGGATAATTGGAAATGAATTGTCTATTCCGTACCGTCAATCACCATTCACGTCCGTGTGAACTGAACCTAAGATTGTAGGAATTATACCTCGAGAATGTTCGCAAATGATTTTAATTTTTGGTTTACTGTTATTATGATTTAGTCTTCGTGGTATGCGGTTTTTTTTTACACATCCTCATTACAAATTTCATCAAAACAAAACATATATTTTCTTATCATCCTTATACTTCTTAATGTTATTATAAACGTAAGTTTGTATGGATGTTTGTTCGTATGTTTGTTTGGATGTTTGTAACTTTTTAACGCCGCTACTACTGAAGCGATTTGGCTTACTGAAGTTTACTTTTTATCCCGAAAAAATTCATGGTTCCCGAGGGATTTGAGAAAAACTAGATTCCACGAGGACGACATCACGGTTGCTAGTTATAATAAATAATAAATAAAGAAAATCAAGTTAGTCTGTTAAGTAGTTTTCAAAATACGTGTAAGACCTCGTAGATAAAACACAATTTTGTTTTTTTTTTTCCAAGAAAATTGCTTACAAACTATTATAATATTAGTTGTTTTGTGTATGTAATGTTGCTTTTTCTTCGCCTAATTACAATTTTTTAACCACAAAGACACAAATAAAATGTACGTTTTTAGTTATAAATAAGAAAATATTGCTATCTTCTGTATACTTATCTTTAAATCGTTATTATTTTAAATCGTAACTGAATAACAAAATTTAAAATTCAAATGCAATTTAAAATTCTTATTCATTAACAGTATTTTTAATCCAGTGTGATTGGCTTATAGTTTTAACTATTGGAAAATGGTTTTTCATATTTTTAATTAAAGAATACGTATTATTAAAGGACAAGACCATTAGTGCAAAATCTAAGGATTGAGATTAAATTACAAACTTTAAAAGTTCTTTGTTAACGTGTAACCTAACCTCATCATTATCAACCCATATTCGGCTCACTGCTGAGCTTGAGTCTCCTCACAGAATGAGAGGGGTTAGGCCTTAGTCCACCACGCTGGCCCAATGCGGATTGGCAGACTTCACACACGCAGAGAATTAAGAAAATTCTCTGGTATGCAGGTTTCCTTCACCGTTTGAGACACGTGATATTTAATTTCTTAAAATACACACAACTGAAAAGTTGGAGATCATGCCCCGGACCGGATTCGAACACACACCCTCCGGACTCGGAGGAAGACTTCATATCTGGGCTGAACTGGGCTATCACGGCTCAACCTAACCTCTAATGATAGGTAATGAATAAAAAGTAAAGTAATATTGTTGTATGGCATTTCTTAACCCCCGATGGGTGTTAAGTGTTTCTGTTTGTCTGTCTATGGCATAGTAACTTCTAAACGAAAAGTCTGATTATAATGTGGTTTCATTTATTTGAAAGCTGACGTCATAGAGCTCTTAGCTTATAATATCGGCGTTTTCATATAACTTACTAATTATTTTTTCTATTTTCCAGGTAAATTCACGGTGTCCAGGGATTCATTATATTTATTTATCTACATGTAAGTAATACGTATAGCTGGATGCGCCTACCACGTAGTCTTACAGACGAAGCGTGACCTCATTGATTTTTGTATCGGCGTGGTCTCCTAGATTTGTCTCTTTTATGGAAGCCTTCGGACCTGGTCGCTTACTATGGCCTTCATAAAATGGCTTAAAGACACTCAGGCTTAAAGTTAAAGGGCGATGTAGCGAGTTATGCATGGGGTTTCACTGCGTGATCGAATCAGAAATGAGGAGATCCGCAGAAGAGCCAAAGTCACTGATATAGCTAAGCGAGTCGCGAAGCTGAAGTGGCAATGGGCAATCCACATAGGAATGCGCAGTGTTGGTCGACCACCCACTAGGTGGACTGAGGACTTCAAGCGGGTTGTTTGGAAGTCCATGCAAGAGGCCTTATCCAGCAGTGGACGTCCATCGGCTGTTGATGATGATGATGAAGATGATAGAAGCCTTAATTTTTTAGCCAATGATATGGAACTATTTAAAATAAAAAAAAAACAATGTATCACGGTAATAAACATTACTAAACGACCTGTAGGAATGAATAGCTTTGTGATATTGTTTGAGGTTTTATAATTAGACTACGAAATGGGAGTAGAAAAATATGAATGACGATCATTTCAATCTTGAGTAACAATCAAAATTAGAAGAAAACTACGACGAATTAATGAACCCATATTGTGTTTTCAGACGCAGTTAGAACAAAGCCTTTAGGTTCAGACAATGCAGGTTATTTTTCCTCCAATTTCACAGCGATCGCTTGTCTATCCAGTTCTGTGCAGTAAATTAGCTGTGCGCTCCAAAAGTCCTTTAGAAACGTACGTGCCGACATGTTCACAGTCACGCAGTGACACGGCAAAATGCTAGTTAATTCCCTGCTATATATTGAAGAGAAAATAGCAAAGACTCCTTTAAGCGGTACTATAGTTGTTCAAACTGTTTTCATAGTTTTATAGTTGTTCAAATTGGTTTGTGGGTGGTTTCGGCCGAGGCTAGTTACCACCCTACCGGCAAAGACGTACCGCCAAGCGATTTAGCGTTCCGGTACGATGTCGTGTAGAAACCGAAAGGACTGTGGATTTCCATCCCCTTCCTAACAAGCCCGGTTCCGTCTAGATTGCATCTTCATTTACCATCAAGTGAGATTGCAGTCAAGGGCTAACTTGTAAAGAATAAAAAAAAACTGTAGGTAGAGATTGATATCTATCGAACCATTCAATCCAAACATAACATCAGACAAACACCTTTTACATCGCTAATACTTTGAAACTTGTAGTAAGATGAACACATCATCATTAACAGCCTATTTTGACGACCCACTACTGGGACAATCCTCCCTCCTTATAGGAGAGTGGGGATATGAAGCTGAGATCCACCACGTTGCTCAAGTGCAGGTTGGCGGATTGTTCTAGGGATTATTAAAGGAATATACATAAGGCTTAATAGAAGATTAATAAAACATTATTTTAATACATAGAAATAACCATTCGACATTGTTATATTGCATTGTTTTGCACCTTTAGTGTTTTTATAACGAAACAAAAGAAATATTCGTTAATTCTAAATAGCCATATAGTTTTTAACCAAAATAGGAATTCACTATAATAAAATTGTTTATAAGCAAAGTGGTCAGTTGTGTACGTTTCTTTTTGTCCCGACTTCTAAATCAAAGCCGTGAAAATTCATTTATCATAATTTTCTGTGGTTCTAATTTTTTTTATTAGTTCTCAGTAGAATAGGGGATAGCTTAAAAACCTCAACAGCAGGTGACCTGTTTGTCATAAACCTTGCTACCACTAAAAGGGGTCAATTAAGAAAATAATCTTTTGTTAATTGGCTGTGGCCTAGATTTTCTAACATAAAGAGGGCAACAAATAGCTTCCCCTAACTCTCACTGTACTTTATGACTGACTTTTTTATTAAACTATCTTTAATTCAAAATGTATCAAGCGTATCTCATTTGTAATTAATTACATAGGCTATAAATTATTAAACAACAATGTTTGAATCATTTTGTGACACTATGTGATCGCTTATAACAGAGTAGAAATATGACATATTTGAGTCTTTCAAACATAGGTATCCATTTCATGAAAGCAGATGGTCCATTTCAGGTTCACTTTTGTAACCCCGTATCATACAAATTTAAAAATACAAGGATTTTATTAAAATTTATTGAAATGAATAAATCTCACTAAATAAAAAGAAAGAAATAAAAAAGAAACCCAAGTTTTTGAGTTATTTCAAGATGGCGCCCATAGAGCAACTATGACATGACAATTGACAGCAAACGTCAAATCGATTACTGCATTGATTATTAGTGTTGCATTTCTTGGGAGATAATGAATATTATTTCGAAGAGTTAAAGTAAATTCGTAGATTTGTATAATCAAAAATAGTTAATAAAAAATATCGTCTTTTATTTCAGCTAGGGTACAATGACTGATCCTGGGATCCATACAATTTTGGACCATCTCCTTAGATAGAAAATCCGGTCCTTTAGGCCGAAACCCAACCATCGGAAGTAGATAAAGTGATAGTTACTTAACCCATCCGGTTAAGTAGGTAACTATATCTTTATCTGCTTCCATGCTCATATAAAAGCTCCAATGTTCTCATAAAAACTAGGCTGATAATGATGAATAAAAAAGCACTCAAAAAACAATTATCAACAAATTAGCTACAACATTCCCGAGTGTTTTGTAATGTATTAATTAACATTATACACAGCATAGTTCAGGCATTATAATCTAAATTAAAACTTTAATCTAAGCGTTATACTAACAATGAGTTATTCGTTAGTACGTAGTAAAAGCTTTGTAATTAAAGATATACTCGCGCGGATATCCCGCAGTGCTTTGTTGTGTTGGGAAACATAATTTATCATTATTAGAGCGAAACTAAGAAATAAACGAGGCGTGAACTCGCTGTATGCGCTTAGTGTAACAGTAGTCTTTTGCAGGAGGTGATGAGAATATTCAGGAAGTTGTTTGCGTACAATTGTGTACTATGATAGACCAAGAGACTGCGTTAGCTAGTTTATGTCAATTTGTGAAGACTGAAAGTTTGTATGCCCATGTTTCCTACCTTAATAAGTAGGGGAGAGTTGGGTAAACGCGAACGCGGGGTAATCCCAAATCCAATGGTTCGTGTTGGAAAGAGATACCCATATTTTTATAATAAATAAGATATTAATTACCATAGCAACTGCTGAGTTTCTCCGGCTCTTCCCAGCAGAACCTGCCTTCTGAACCGGTGGTAGAGTCTGTAGGTAGAAATAGTCAACTTGACGTTACAAAAATTCTTGTTAACAAAGCCGTCTTGTAAAAAATGTAGTTTGCTTCGATTTTGAATGTTTACCGTAGTGACACTGGTAGGTTTTAGTCTACAGATCCTCATGTTTTTAAGTAAAAAAACGTAATTATTTGATACTTATGTAGAAATATAAAATCCCTAATTGACCCGAAATAGAAACCAGATTTCTCTGTTGAAAACCATAACATTTGTAACCCACAGATGTTGAAATTTTTAGAAGAAAGAAAATCCCAATTTCTTAGCTAGACCCAATTGAAGGACCCAGGACCTGGATTAATCACAAAGGCTAACCTTAGAAGAGAAAACCAATAGATTTGTTACTGATTATAGCAGTTCTGTGCTCATAATTTGCTAGTACGCTTATATTTTCTGCCTGAACCGTGCTTAAACAATTTGTGTCTCTCAACACAAGGCAAACACGTGACACGTAGGGTGGCCATAATGTTCCAGTTATTTTTTTTTTTTAATTTTATTGTACAAAACAAAAAGTTTTACATTATTTAGGTACAAAATTAGCCATCCTCATGAACTTGACATAAAGTTCAAAAGCGTAAGCTGTTTCTCATCTCATTAGTTGAAGCTTTTCTACGAAGTATTCCCATAATTCTCTTATTTCAAACAGGCTTAGGCAATTTTAAAATTATTTCATACTGTAACGTTTATGTGATAATAAAAATTCAGAATATAAAATTTTTGCTATCCAAGGTTTTACTTGTTAGTAAGTATTACCCCTCTAAGGGTGTATCTTTTTTGAGAACGTTATTTTGCCACTATATAAATTAATAAAGACGTCATGTTTAGACGTCTTTTTATTTTAATTTTCCAAATTATTAATAAGGTATGTGAAGAGAGAGAGAGAGAGAGAGAGAGAGATGAATATATTAGCATTCACCGTGCAGATGCCGGGTCCATCGCGTTAACTCCGAGCAGAGTCCTGGTCTTGTGACTAAATGATGTAGGGTTTAGGGATTCCTTGAATAAAAATATAAATAAGGTATGTAAATTTGGAATAGCTCCATTTTAGATGTCAGCAAAAGGAATTCGGATTTCAAAAGTAAACTTACATTGCTGATCGCTTAACTTTAGATTATATAGTAGATAAGACTTATCCATCTTTTAAAACTCTCATGGTGTCTGTACTCCACATAAGACTGACACTCGCGTCACTCACGCTTTCGTCTCAGACACTAATTAGAGCCTGCAATTAGAGCGACACACGACAATGGCTCGGAGGTTTAATATTTAAGGGTGGCGTTTCATAAGATTTAAGAGCGGTGTTATTTCGTTGCCCCATTTGTAATTTAACGTTTGTAATTTTACTTTTCATTGTAATTATTACCTGTATTACATACGATAATTTAATGTAAATTATACCTACGCGTGTCTATACTAAATTACAAGCTTAAATGACAATACAATCATTATTACTTGTTAAAATTTATTAAAAAAGTGTAATTTCTTTTATTTTTTTAAAAGATGTTTTTTTTTGTACATACCTAATACATTATATTAGAATTTCCCACCGCATAGTATGTGTGAGAGACGTGATAGCCCCTTGGATATGGCCTCTGCCTTCTATTCGGAGAGCGTAGGTTCGAATCCGGTCCGAGGCATGCACCTCCAACTTTTCAGTTATGTGCATTTTATCATTTTCATTTTCATTTTCATTTGGGGTGGCGCATCTAAAACAAGATTTCTGGAACTAGAGCGAGCCCAGCGTTCTCTCCTAAAAGTCATGCTCTTCAAACCATATATGTTCCCTACTACACAATTATACTCTATTGCGGAATTACTCTCAGTCAGGAAGCTATATGTTTTAAATATGGTTCTTAGAAAGCACATATCCCTAACTTTTAAGCCTACTACTAAAAGAAATAGATATATTGTTGCAAAAACAGAACGCACCAGAACCGCTTTTGCTAGAAAGCAATATTTTTCACAATCAAGTTATTTGTATAACATAATCAACAGAAAACTGAATATATATCCTTTGAATTTATATACTTGCAAAAAAATATTAAAAGAATACTTATTAACACAAAATTATGAAGAAGTTGAATCTCTACTGAAGCCAATTACATAATACGAGTACAAGATTAACCTAACACACACACACACACACACACACACACACACACACACACACACACACACACACACACACACACACATACACATGTTTTTATTAGTTTTATTTTTACCCACTATGATTAATTTAAAAAATTGTATTACTGCTTGTTATGGAAGAGCGGAGTCTTCTGTCACAGGAGTTTACAACTCTTAAAAGAAGACTCTAGCCTTTTATTTTTTGTTACTGATTAATGTTACTGAAATAAACTATTTTTATTTATTTATTTATTTTAAGAAATTAAATATCACGTGTCTCAAACAGTGAAGGAAAAAAATCGTGAGGAAACCTACATACCCGAGAATTTTCTTAATTTTCTACGTGTGTGAAGTCTGCCAATCTGCATTTGGCCAGCGTGGTGGACAAAGGCCTAACCCCTCTCATCCTGACAGGAGACTCGTGTTGTTAATGATGAACGTTTATCTCAGAAAAAATTATGATAGTTTATAATTCAAAAATGATCTTTATTTTCAACCAAAAAATCTAATTCAATGGTGACAATCTATGCAGGCGTCCACCCGTAAATATTCACCGTGCTAAACTAAACCAGATATATTTTCAATGTTAAATTTCATAGCGGAATGTATTTTAAATGTCGATTTATTGACGTGACGCGCGGCTGATTTATATTCAGGAGCAATTTGGCTTTTTATGGTACACTCCAACCGCGCAGCTGCGAGTGCAGCAAACCGTTCTAAATATAGAGTCTGCAATCAATATTCTGCGAGTGAACTGACGTGATAAAAACTACCCATAATATTTTCACGATAAAGATGCTTTCCACTCTGAAACAGTCTTTTTTCAAAACAGATTTCTTGGGGGAAAAACTGTAATGACTATTTATGTCAAAATAATTTTTATTTTGAAAATAACCATTTTGCTAAGACGTCCAACCAAAAATTCCATTTTTGCGAACTTTGACCGAGAAAATTTTTGCACTTATTTCACCCCAATAGTATCCTTTACCAGATTTTTTTAGCTTTTTCGGAATTTATGGAAACGTGAATGCGTTTATTTTTAACAAGCGGTTCAGTAGGCAAAATAAAAAGGCAAAGACACATCATGAAATATCGGAAACCGCTTACTACAAAGATGAAATTTGGCTGGGAGGTAGTTTATTGTTAGTATACGTACGCAAAAAAACGGATTTTGCGGCAGGGCTGTAATAAGGAGGTCCAAGGGCGGATAAAGTCACGGGTGTCTGCTAATTAACAATATTGTAAAAAAAATATTTAACGAAAAAAATATATATATTTAACAAATATTGTAAAAGGTTTGTTGTTATTAATTATCATTACATAAATAATTAATTTTATCTTTTGTGAAAATAAATCTAATTGCCTCCAAGCATCTTTGTTAAGAAAAGTTAAAGCTTTTCCAAGAATCGAAACACTTGACGATGCTTGGAGGTTTCATTGGATTGGTATAATCCAGGGGCGTAGCTACCACCGTATCAATGATACGGGGCTCCTGAATTACAGGGAGCCCCTATGTGTGAAAACAAAAATTAGTAAAATTTAATTCACAATCTTTCTTAAACTGGTGCTTCCTAGAGAAAAAAACATAAAAAACTGCTAAAAAGGTTTTTTGGATTTGCCGCTCGTCTATTGAGCCCCCCAACTAATTTTGATATAGGACCCAAGGCAAACTACGCCACTGGTATGATCAGTCATCATCATCATTACCATATCAGCCGATGGATATCCACTATAGGACATAGGCATTTTGTAGGGACTGCATCCAGCGAATCCCTGCGACTCGCTTGATGTGGTGGGAGGTCTACCAACACTGCGCTTTGTAGTGCGGAGTCGCCATTCCAGCACTTTGGGACCCCAACGTCCATCGGCTCTTCGAACTATGTGCCCCGCCCATTGCCACTTCAGCTTCGCGACTCGTTGACTTTGGTTCTTCTGCGGACTGTGTGACTTTGAGCCTTCATAAGAGGCCCATAATTAGCGACCAAGTCTCGGAAACATATGTCATCACTGGCAACACGCACTGTTCGAAGACTTGCCTGCAGGCACTGAGGAATGTCGGACGAATGATCAGTCAAGTAGCGTCAAAAATAAACAAGGAGCAGGTACAAATCTAATCATATTAAACTCAGTTAACATTCATCTGTATCTAACGGAGAAGGAAGTTTTCAGGCGAGTGCCATTACCGAGGTTTTTTCCGCGGAGCCGGCGGAAATCGTTTAACTTAACTCGTTTACTGTGAAACTTGCCTTGTGGCCGGATTACGTAGATAAAACTTAGCCCGAGCCGATATTAAAACTCGATTTTTTTTTGTACGCCTTTGCAACGTCTTGCCGACTTGATGTCTCATTTGTGTGGTTTTTCTTAGCCAGAACGGTTTTTTATCAGTTGTTTGGTTTGTTGACTACTGAAAATATGTTTTATAACACATTTGCTCGTAAAGTATCGTTTATTTCACCGATTTCAATATCGTAATGAATCTCATTAGTACGTTTCGACGGCCGCGTGGCGCAGTGGGTAGTGACCCTGCTTTCTGCATCCATGGCCGTGGGTTCGATTCCCACAACTGGAAAATATTTGTGTGATGAACATGGGTGTTTTCCAGTGTCTGTGTGTATTTATATATTATATAAATATTTATATGTAGTATATAATTGTATATTAATATTATAATATCAACTATCTTAGCACCCATAACACAAGCTACTCTGTATGCTTACTTTGGGGCTAGATAGTGATGTGTATTGTTTAAGTATATTTATTTTATTTATTTATCGTAGTATTATTATTGTTATTAGTACGCACATGTGCAGTACTGAGTCAAAAAATATGAAGTGCCGTATTTTTAGCGACAATCTTTGATCACTCTTTGTCAATTTTTGGTGTTTTCATTCAAATAGATTGTCAGAAACTCTGTTATTCCTAACTTTTCTTTTATTGTATTCTACTTGTATTGTATGTAATACTTGTATACATAATTTTGTTGTTTTTTTGCAATCATGGTAAGTTTATTCAATTCAATTTTATTATTAAGTTAAGTAGTAATATTTGTACAGATTATTCATATTATCTATTCGAGCAAAGCATAACAACGTAATTAAAGGCAAATAAGCATCGCATCGGTTCCGGTATTATTTTAATTAGTTTCAGGATGTGGTGAATACAAGTTTCCGATTAATTAATATTATGTACTTACTGGTTTTAGTTATGGTTTGAAAATAATAATAATAATATAATATTCACTTGTTTGTTCAGTGCACCTGCACTGATTAATATGTTAAAATCTATACTAATATTATAAAGCTGAAGAGTTTGTTTGATTGAACGCGCTAATCTCAGGAACTACTGGTCCGATTTGAAAAATTCTTTCAGTGTTAGATAGCCCATTTATCGAGGAAGGCTATAGGCTATATATTATCCCCATATTCTTACGAAAACTTCGGGTGAAATCGCGTGGCGTCAGCTAGTATTATTATATGTAGTGTAAATTAAATAAGTAATTTTATAATAAAATGTTTCTAAATACAAAATAAAAATTACTTTGCGATAAAGCTTTTGAAATGTAAAATAGATGGTATTCTACATGTGGTATATCTAATGAATAAAAGTCATGCATAATTTCTAAAATTTAATACTCCTAATAACGTGTCATAGTATTTATGGTTACACTACTCCAAAACTTCTACTTTTATTTCGTACTAGTGGACGCCCGCGACTTTGTCCTCGTGGAATTCAGTTTATCACAAACCCCGCGGGAATCGTGGATTTTTCCGGGATGAAATTTACCTATGTATTACTCCAAAGTAAAATCTATTTCTATTCCAAACTTCAGCCAAATCGCTTCAGTAGCCGCAGCGTAAAGGAGGAACAAACATACACGCACACTTACAAACTTTCGTCTTTATAGTATTAAAGTGATTTTGAGAATGGTTGTAAGGTATTATCACCCCATCTCAGATTTGTTAATCGTGATTTTAGATTTACATAGCAGAGTAACGTTTGTCGGGTCAGCTAGTATGTACCTAAAAATATACTTAAAATACCTAAAGCATAAATATTGATGTGGTCACCTCCTCCCGGGTAGGTCGAGTGCAGAAGGTGCTATTCTGTAACGATGATTTGTATAACTCGCAAGTGCGAGTTTCGAATTCACCTCTATCTCTCTCTGTCTAACACGATACTATAGAAAGAGAAAGGTAGAGGTGGATTCGAAACTCGCAATTGCGAGTTCTACAAATCATCGTTACAGCTCTACAGGCTTCGACGCAGACTTCCTGGTTCCTGGTCAAGTTCTTTTTTTGCACCAGATTATAGATATTATTTAACAGATGATAATAACTGTGTTGAACATCTTGTAAGAAATCATTTTTATCTTCTACGTTGCTGTAATAAAAAAAAATAATATAAAAAGCTTTCCATAAACTTTGTTTACAAACATTAAATGTAATAAAAACTCTGTTCTAAAAGTAATGCCATCCTTTTTACAAAGTTCGGTACGGAAAAGGACGTCTTGATTTATGGTCCTGTCAATTCGGTTTAGTTAAAGTTTTGTTTCAATAGAGTCTGTACTAATGCTGCAGTGGCAGCTGAGCAATTTGTTTATTTTTTTTTTGGTCTAAGTTCTTTTTTCTTTTCCTTAGTAAGTGTCAATTCAATTTTAATTACATATATAGGCATAAATTTAAATTATGTACACCGTGACTACGTGGATTCTATAATTATTAAAAATACATCAAAGCAAGTCATATTATAGCCACATATTACCATTTTGAAGTTAAGAATATAGTGCGAAGACTTCAAAGAACTACGTCATCAACCCATATTCGGCTCACTGCTGAGCTCGAGTCTCCTCTCAGAATAAGAGGGGTTAGGCCAATAGTCCACCACGCTGGCCCAATGCGGATTGGCAGACTTCACACATGCAGAGAATTAAGATAATTCTCTGGTATGCAGGTTTTCTCACGATGTTTTCCTTTACCGATTGAGACACGTGATATTTAGTTTCTTAAAATGCACACAACTGAAAAGTTGGAGCTGCTTGCCCCGGACTGGATTCGAATCCACACAAACAAAATGTACGAGTCTTTCCCGTATCTCTCTATCTCGAATATAATCTTTGAATATTTTTTTTTTCAAGTTTTTTTTTTATTGAGAAAGAACTTAAGCTAACTTATGCTAATAACTATACAAATCATCTTAGAATTAAAATATTTAAGTATATAACAAAACTAAAGTATAATCTACCTAATTATGCTATATAATAATTTTATTATAGCCTTCTTACATACACAATATACAGAACTTGAAAAAATTAGAAGCTTGCTATGGAAACTTTTAATAATTAAAATAAATGTTACTTGTAAATATTAATCCTCACCAATTTGAACGTTCTTTACAAAGAACCTTTTAATGTTTAGGTATCTAAACGAAATGGTATCGTCCCTAATAAACATGCTGCATAAACAGTATCTATCCAAGCATTAAAAAACGCATAATTTCCATGTTAAAAAGAGCCCTTAAATGCGTTCGATATTTGAAACGAAGGGCTTCAGTTTTCGCGCAATTAACCGCCAAGTCGTCCCTAGCTTCCGCCCCGGCACATCCGTTGCGCGATTATGGCATTGATTAAAAATATATGAAACCTTATTTACCAGAGATGTCTCTATCTATGGTTAAAGGGTAAAAGCTGAATTACAAAAATACCTTAATAAAATAATTTCAAACAAACAGTACAGGCGAAAGTTTTAAACAGGTTGTATATGTTTTAATATCGTGTAATCAACAACCTATAAGCACTTAAAAAAACAACTTCAGTTATATATGAAAACTTATTTACCAGAGATGTCTCTATCTATGGGCAAAAGTTGTATCGCAAAAATACCTTAATAAAATAATTGTAAACAGACGAAAGTTTCAAACAGGTTGTTTATGTTTGAATATCGTGTAATCAACAACCTGTAAACACTTAAAACAACTTCAGTTAATTTCATCGTTCCATATTTAAAAATATATTTTACTAGCTGTTTTGTTACACGCGAATTTTTTTTTTCGGGATAAAAAGTAGCCTTTGTGTTAATCTAGGGTATAATGTATCTACGTTTTATATCCAAACCAAATCGATTCAGTAGTTGCAGCGTTATAGAGTAACAAACATCCAAACATTATGACGGCCTCCGTAGCGCAGTGGTGTGCGCGGTGGATTTACATGAGGTCCTGGGTTCGATCTCTAGCTGGGCCGATTGAGGTTTTGTTAATTGGTTCAGGTTTGGCTGGTAGGCTTTGGCCGTGGCTAGTTACCACCCTACCGACAAAGACGTACCGCCAAGCGATTTAGCTTTCCGGATTTTTTATCTCCTTCTAAAAAGTTCGCCCGCTTCCATCTTAGATCACTTACCATCAGGTGAGATTGTAATCAAGGGCTTACTTGTAAAGAATAAAAAAAAAGACATACAAATTTTCGCGTTTATAATATTAGTAGGATTAGCACGTAATGCTTTAACTCGATGTGTTTATGATGTTAAGTTAAGGAGTTCCTATGATAGCTGTAAATATACAAGTATACTTAAGTATACTAAAAAGCCAATTCCATAGTCAGGAAGTGGTAAGTACTTAATTAATTTCCAAGACTTGACCCAGAAATGCTAGCAGAGAAAGTTAAATGATAGCTTGTAATGAGGTGTGTGTTTATAGAATACTATGCAAACATTACACGTAGTTGCTTTAAGGTTATACTGTATCGTAACACAGCTGAAGGGTGTTTCTCCGGAAGGCGGTAATGAGCGCTTTTTCTCCGGGAAAGCGCGGATTGAACCTCTTGCAGAAAGAGCAATAAAACTTATATAACGCCGTAAAATACTACAGCAGACTCTTCATTAAGTTTAATGGCTGTGGATGTCAGAAAAACAGTAAAATATTATGAAATGCCGTATTTCTGCTCAACTTCTCTAGGTAAACGACTTCACGTGCTCACGGCGAAAAATCAAACAAAAGTTTGGTACGAAATTTACAAGTACGAGTAATATGGTTTGTTTATGTTTAAGCTCCTGTGTAAATAAAAATATTCTAATTTACCTTATGTTTAAGCTTCTGTAGATATAATTAATTTCATAAAATTTTCATTTCGCTATAGTTGAATTATACATTTATTTTATGAATCAATATGATTATAATAGATATGCATAAAAGGGTGTACCAAATTATGTAGCAATGAATTGCAACACAATTTGGTATGAAAACATCGTGAGGAAACCTGCATACCAAAGAATTTTCTTAATTCTCTGCGTGTGTGCAGTCTGCCTATCCGCATTGGGCCAACAAAAATATGGGTTGATAACGAACGAATTGCAACTGTGGACGACTTGTAAGTGACAAAAAATAAATATTAAACTACATTATTTGTTCACAGCACCTATTTTCAATCACGTCCCATTGTAGTTTTTTGAGTAAATATTTAGAAGACAACTAACTAAATTTTGTACATTTGTAAGATTGACCCCTAAGTAACGCGTAGCTATAGAAATTATTAAACGACTCCTGACGTCATCGTAGGAAGTAATTTACAAGTTTCAAGACCATGAAAGCAACAATGTAATTTGGAAAAGAATACAATTCCCTCACGTTTTGTATGTTACGCAAAGAACAAAAATCCACCGGTGGAAGCTTTTTTATGTGCCCATAAAAAATTTATATCAGCCCCCAGTAAGCGGCAAATTGAATATGAAATCAGCGCGATGAACTTTTAGGCTAAATTTAATGAACTGAACCAAAAACGTGCTTCCCGAAACACGGAGATCGCTTACCGAAAGGGTCGTTTCGAATGTCATTTTTTCGATTTTAGAATCCGCCCCAGTGTTATCATGACAATCAATTTAACAAAAGGATTGCGGCGGTTTTTTGTTTTCCTTTAAACAAGCTTTTGTATATAGCTATATGAAGGTAAACACGCACGAGTATGTTGTTGATACTAGAATTGTGTACGTAATTTGTTTTATTTGTGTTTATTTGTATTGTAGCGATTTAGCTCTGCCTTGTTGGGGTTAATGTGGTTACGTCACGTAGGTATGACATCACTAACTTCACTATTTCAGACTGTGAATTTCTTGGCGGTTTTTAGTCAGTGTAATCCGTAATCCTACCTTGTAAACCATAGTCATATATATTTTTTTTCTGATTGTGTAAGTGCCGTAGGCTCCTTATAGAACCTCAGCGGTGTCGCTGGGGGCTTTGGGCGAGCGCAGAAACATCGCCTGATGGGGCCTGAAGGCAGAAGCAGAGTAGATAGGCGGAACGACTCTCTAAGGGCGTCTCCTCTGAGACTCGGACCTCGGCTTAGAGGGAAGTTCAGGAAGGGTGTTTTGGCCTAAGTGTATCAGTCCGGGCGCCCCCGGGATCGTGAATTAAAAAGCCTACGTCTGGGTGACGTCAGATATCGGGGACGTCATATGGACTAAGAGTGTATTTTGAGTCACAAGTCACCGTGACTCAAAATACGTATAATAAGTATTCCCAGTGATAATCTACGTAAATACGTATAATAAGTATCCCCAGTGATGATCAACGGGTCCGAGACTTGGTCGCTAACTGTGGGCCTTTTTAGAAGGCATTGATGTCACTCAGATGGAGTGAGTTACGCTAGGAATTTCTCTGCGTAAATGAATCAGCTATCATTGACATAGCTCAGCGTGTCGCGAAGCTGAAATGGCATTGTCACATACAGTTCGAAGAGCAAATGGAAGTTGGGGTCCCAAGGTGCTGGAATGGCGACCCTGCAGCGGAAAGCGGAGTGTTGTTCGATTCCCCACTAGGTGAATTAAGGACACTAAGCGGATTGCAGGAAGACGCTGGATGCTAGCGACTCGAGACAGTTGTGTTTGAGTCAATACAAGAGGCCCATGTCCATTCTTTGACTCCATCGGCTGTTAATGATGATGGTATTCTGACCGTCGTCAACACGTATTGAAGAAGCGTTGTGGGTACTCTTTACACCACTTCTGTAGGGTCTAGTCGTACTCGTAATGATGATTGCTGTCTAGAAGCCCGATTTCGACTCACATATTTTACTATCTATTATATATTATATGAAAGTTTAAAAAGCAAATGGCAACTACAGCTTGATTATTAAGAACTTGTGTGAGAATTTTATTAAATAAAAAATATTATGAAGCACGGACTTCAGGACAGCTCTACAGAATCATTTTTATTAATAAAACCGGACTCGCTTTTTTAGGTCAGCACTCCGAGAGTCGATTTCCTCTCTTGACAAATACTTGTATTTCTATTGATGTTTGGTGTGTTTGATTTCTTGTTTGTATATTTGCTCTGGGAGCGACGTTTCCAGGCGGAGAGTTATTGCTTTAGCGCCTAAAATAGACGGACATTTTTAGCAAAAATCCACATATTTGCTATCGCCCAATCGCGATTTATGCTTTAGATTCAATGTACTCATAGGGTGTTTTATTGTTTCAATATACTATTATTTACATTTCCAATTCATTGAAAATCTACTGTGCAATTTTATTATTTTTATTGTTTTATTTTTTGACGACCTCCGTTGCGCTGTGGTATGCACGGTAGATTTACAAAGGAGGTCCTGGGTTTTCTTAATCGGTCTGGCTGGTAGGAGGTTTCAGCCGTGGCTAGTTCTAACTACACTCTACCGACAAAGACTTACCGCCAAGCGATTTAGTCGTGTAGAAAACGACAGGGGTGTGGATTTTCATCTTACTCACATGTTAGCCCGATTCCATCTTATATTGCATCATCACTTACCATCAGATGAGATTATACAAACCACCAACAAAATGTGTCACAAATAACCAACTGTTTTCTATCTAATCAGTTATTAAGTCCAATGTAAAGGTATACATATTACGAGTATGTTACAATCTTTATGTTTCTACAAGTAAGATGGATTCATAAAGAAAATGTCTTCTTTTTGCCTTAGTTTGAAAGTTCATCATCATTATAGCAGCCGAAAGACATCTATTACCGGATTGTCAAACCACTTGCACTATATACAATTATCCTGCCTTCCTGACATCCGAATCGATGGTAAAGTCACTATACTACAGCCTTTCTTGATGTGTACTGTTTACCAACAAATAAATTAAAAATGACTAGTCATTTCACACCTAATAATAATTATAAATAACTTGTTCTTGAATTAATGTAAATAATTTTGATTAATAAGCTTAGAATAATTAGATATAGTTAATATATTTTGTATAACATTTTATAAACAAACCATAGGTACATAATATAAAATAAATAAGTTATGAAATGGCATTTATTTTCTACCCTCATTTCTAATTTGTTTGTTAGTAAATAGTATCCCTCGAGTATCGCTTTAGTATAGTCACTACAAATGGACAGACCTAACTTTAAAAATGCTCGTAAGTACTTTAAATAATGAATTTTTGAATCTGAATAAAGGAAATATCACTTGTTACCAAGTAGAACTCACCTCAGAAAGCCAGTAAATAAAGTTATAATTGTTAGATATATAAAGGAGTGGTAAGAAAGAAGTGTCAAAGCTGTCCAACCTTCAGTAAAATTTGCGGTTCCTTAACAGATAAAAGTTTCCGAACAAGTGTGATCAGGGTCTTATGTCGTTGGAAGTTTTCTCACGGAAGACCAGATAAGTACCACCAACTAGAAGTTTAATGAATCTTAATATCTGTAAAGGAAATATTTCAAGACGTTAGAGCTTTCGTAGTTAATGTAGCGTTTAAAGATAAACGGCGCGATTAAGGCGGTGAGATGGTGAGATATGCCCTTATTTATGGCCTTTTAACCCTTCAAAGTAATGCGCGAAATTTCATATTTTTCAACGCAACTTTTGGTTGGTGGTGTTTGTTGCCAAAAAATAAAATTTGAAGAACTAGACTATCTTTTCAATAATTAATTATTACTTTTTATACAGGAGTGGAGTTTAAGATTTTCTATGTAATCATATGTTATTAACTAATTTACCTTCCACTTGAAGATTATTTTTTAAGCTTAATATGCTGGACAAGTACACCTCAGTGACGGAACGGACTGGTAGACACACAGAAGAATTGATTAATTAATTTAAATCTTTAAAGTTTTATCTTTAACATTGTTTTTCTAGGGGTTCACTGCCGACTGGGTATATGATATCTCTCGGGAAAAATATAATAAACTAGCGGACGCCCGCGACTTCGTCCGCGTAAATTTCGATGTCAACTTTACTACTACCCCTACCCTACCCTACCCTACCCTACCCTACCCTACCCTACCCTACCCCTACCGTACCACTACCCTAACCCTACCCTACCCACCCCTACATCTACCCTACCCCTACCCTACCCTATCCTACCCTTACCCTACCCTGAACTTACCCCTACCCTACCCTTACCTACACCCTACCCCCATCCTACCCCTACCCTCCCCGTACCCTATCCCTTTCCTACCCCTATCGCACCCGTACCCCTATCTCACGCCTATCCTACCCGTACCTCTACCCTACCATTACCCTACCTCTACCCCTACCCTACCACTACCCTAAACTCGGCCCTAAACCTACCCTACCCCTACACTACCCCTACGCTTCCCTACCCGTACCCTACCCTACCCTGTAACTTCTCTATCTTACTCCTACCCTTAGCAAAATCGGTCCAGTCCTTCGAGAGTAGTGGTATGACCAAGAGAAATAGAAACTTCTATGCTAATAATATAAAGAGGTAAAGTTCGTGTGGTTGTAGGAGGTAATCTCTGGATCTACTGGACCGATTTGGAAAATTGTTTTACCAATAGAAAGCTACGTTATTTGCGAGTGTCACAGGCTATGTTTAATCCCCATATTCACACGGGAACGGGAACTACGTAAATGAAAGAGCCGGGCGTCATATAGCGGAATTTCTGCGTCTTTTAGAAATTATGTATTATCTCCGAAACTATTTAAGTAATTAACATACTGTAAAGGGCAAATCTTATCTCCATAATATCCTTGTGATTATTAAATAATTTATTTTAATAAGGATTAAAGTTTAGTTGTATAAATAATGACGTAAACCTAAGTACATAAAATTAATAATTCTTAAAACACAAAAGGTACTATATCTGCTAATATATAGAAGATAGATATATGGTGTCGCGGACTTTTTTGTAGAACTTTTAAAGATACATAAAGTCTCCATACATTAATTTCAATTTTACACAATAGTTACGGCAGCGCATGCGAATAAGTCTGTTTAAGAGGATTTTCAGTCCGACCTGTATACAAAAACTGTGATAACTCGGCTAATATATATGATACCAATATAAAATATAGCCTATAGCACTCCCCGATAATGTAGCATTCTACTGGTGAAAGAATTTTTAAAATCGGACCAGTAGTTCCGAAGATTACCCCATTTAAAAAATGTGACAAACTTACAAACTTACAAACTTTACCTCTTTATAATATTAGTATAGATATGCTTTACACTTTGACAATTGGGGATCTGAAATTCATTTATTTCAAATAGGCTAAGTTTACAAGCACTTTTGAAAAGTCAAGTTATGTCATATAATAATTTAATTTAATTTAATGGTTGTAATCGTGGATCCGTATCCTTTAAATCACTTACGACATAATGCTTTTCTGTGATAAACTAACCATTAACCAAAAGAATTTTTACTGAAAATTTCTTAGAAGAAAGAATAGCTCTGTATTTTACAGAGTGACGCAGGACTCAAACCCAGGATCTTGTGGTCTAAAGCCACAAAAGCGAACTAATAGACCAACGAGTAAGTTTTTGTTTATTGGTTAACTTTTCGCTGGAGACTTACTATTAGTAGCTCTCAAACGAGTAAAAGAATCACTGAAATCGAATCAAGGTAAAAATGTGACTCGGAGATACAAATTCAAAAGGTTTTCCTATTTGAAAGTCATAGAATGACTGACGTTTAAGCACGTGACCTGGATCTTTTACAGATTATCCAAAGGCTGCGCGAGTATTCCTCATAATTCCTTACCTTTTCGTTTCGCTTATTCTCTTGTTTGAAATTGCAAATATAGAAAGATGAAGAGAAAAGTAGAAAATTGGGAGATATTGATAAAACAAAAAGTGAGGTTTACCTGTAGGTATGTGTATTAAATTAATCTAGGACATTAATAAGAAAGCATTTTCATATAACTGACATTTTTTTTCATTTTTGGTTAGTTACCACCCTACCGACAAAGATGTACCGCCAAGCGATTTCGCGTTCCGTTACGATGTCGTGTAGAAGCCGAAAGGGGTGTGGATTTTCATCCTACTTATAACAAGTTAGCCTGCTTCCATCTTGACATCATCACTTATCATCACGTGAGATTGTAATCAAGTGCTAACTTGTAAAGAATAAAAATAAAACCTTGTAAATTAGTACATTGTGATCTGATACAGAAAAAATGTTTAATAAGAAATTTTACACGAACGACTGTTATATAAATGAAAACTGCTAAACAGATTTGCATACAATTGTATAAGTTATTGAGTTGTTAGGTAATTAGCACCTCAAATCAAATCAAATTCATTTATTTCAAGTTCACAAGAACTTTTGAAGGGTTAGGAAGGCATATTAACACATTTGCTGCGGCACTGATTTTTCTGTACTCTCCTCTGGTGCGGTGCGTGGATTTTTGTAGTCATACTATAACTTTATGTAGTTCGGTACGGGTCTATCGACCTCGTAACACTTTAGACGTACTAGGTCAATTGACCTCGAACTGCAGCGAACGTGTTAAATAAAGTAAACTATTATAGTATAATATCCAATTAGTAAGCATTTATAGAGGTGTGATACAATAAACATTTCACAGTGTAACTACGTGCTTTAAAAATTCAAGTACTGCCCACCCAAACGAGCCGACGCCGCCCGGAGCGCGTGTTCACTGTACAGCAAGTACTTTTGTGAGCTGCCACTTGACCCACATCTCTACGTGTCTTCTATAACTGAAAGAGTTCCCTACCCAACTCGCTAACAACCGCAGCAAACAAAAAACAACACTAAAACTTACGTAGTAACGCTCAAACTCCTCCACTGGCGACCGGCTCAAAGGCTACTCCCCACGCAATTTAACACTTTGTTTTTCCTTCAAACACGGCGGAATATTCAATGTCGACGGAAAATGAGTTGGATGTACCTCCTTAGCGATTTGCTACTCACTGTTAAGCGTAATAAGATTCACATTTAAGAAACGGGATGCTGTCTCGCATTGAATTTTTTATCCCGTCTCGGCCGACACTAGCTGCAATAATACATGTAATTTCAGCTATGCGCGATATCTATTCAGTAAAAGTTTTTTTTTTTTACAAATTTATAAGAGCCTGTTCTTTTTAAAAATGATTCAATATCTGTATGACATGGAATAGAAGTAGGCGTTACATTGCGAAAGTTGAATAAACATTGAATAATTTATTCGTAATATGGCCTCCGTGGCGCAGTGGTATACGCGGTGGAATTATAACACGAAGGTCCAGGGTTCGGTTCCCGGTTAGACCAGTTCAGTAGCGATCTCTTCCAGGCAACCATATAAGGCGTTTACGAGAACGATTGTTGGTGTAACTACAGGCACGTAATCGATCACTTTCTAATTTAACGCTTTCGCCCGGCTTGTGTATCTACATTTTTAACCGACTTCCAAAAAGGAGGAGGTTCTACGTTCGGCTGTATGTATGTTTTTTTTAACAATAATTATTACTGTTCTCTTTTTATAATTTTTCCTAGTATAAAGCGGATATATACCGCAATCATGTTTGATATTACGTTTTAATTTTCATGTTTCATGTTAAAATTTTAATAATTTTAAGTACATAGCCGTTAACTAAAATAGGTGTAATTTAGCCTTAGTTAGTAGTTTAGTTTTATGTTGACTGTTATTTATATAAAAAAGAATACATGCATGTGTATAATATTTCTGCTTAAGAATTTTGATTGATAAATAAATGTTCGTGAACCCCCATTTTTAAGTCACGTCAACGTAGATCCCTGTGGGGACCACTTTGGGAGTCTATGCTCTAAACCTTTTAGGTTTTATGTAATTTCGAGTAAGCCACTAGTTAACAGACGAGTGATCAGTTATTTGCAGCAAAAGCTCTGTTTACAAACTTATCGGGGCCAGTAACGGTACACAAAAGCACGGGAATGGGAAACGAAACAAAATCTCAGCAAAGGGTTCCTTTAGAGTAAATTTGTTGTGCGTTGATTCAGTTAAATGTTGCGAACTTTTAATTGGTTTAATAATTCGCCTTTCCTGATCTCGATGTAAGTATTAAAGTGGTAACTTTTTCAATTACAGTCAACTTGACTTTGAACGAGATTGACGGATACCTTTGTGTTTTGGTGTTTGAAATTCATATTAATTTACTAACTGCTCCCGGCGGACGTTGGAATGGTATATTCCAGGGTTTCTCAAAGTGGGGATCACAAACCCGCCATGTTTAAGATAGGAGGTGCGTGACGAGTTATACAGTGGCGTGCACTTCATAGATGCCTAAAAATACTGCCTACCCTGTGGAATCCTAACAAAACTGTATAGGAGAAGGAATTTTCCATTTTGTGTAATCTTTACCTATAATGCTTGCCCTAGTTAAAAACCTTGTGCACGCCACGCCATGGTAGCTGAATGCATAGTAGGCGCGTGTGACATACCACGTTGGCGAGATAGTAGTCATATTCATTCTATATCGGAAAGTCCGTTTAACTTTGCACGTAGTGGTAAGATGTCCGAACATATGCGTATACTGTTTAAAGGTCCATAATTATGTCAAAGAACGTACCTTTAGTTTTACATACCAACTCGCTGTGAATTTGAAATTTTCGAGTTTATCTAAACCAACTAGAAGGTAGAAAAACAAAATTGGTGAGAATAAAATAAAACGCTAAATTGTTTGGTACGTCTTTGTTTTGGATGGTAAGTAGCCAAGGCCGAAGTCTCTGGTGGGAGGCTTGTCCAGACCTGGACCAATTAAGAAAACCTCCATCAGCCCAGCCGAGGTCGAACCCAGGACCTCCGTCTTGTAAATCCACCGCGTATACCATTGCGCCACGGAGGTCATCCGTGTATATTAGATAACGATTCACATCATACACGAAAACTATTATCACATCACAATTATATTATAGAGGCGAAAGTTTGTGTGTAAGTGTGTTAGTATGTTTGTTCCTCTTTTACGCTGCGGCTACTGAAGCGATTTGGCTGAAATTTGGAATGGACATAGATTTTACTCTAGATTAACACATAGGCTACTTTTCATCCTAGAAAAATCTATGGTTCCCGTGGGGTTTGTGAAAAACATAATTCCACGCGGACCAAGCCGCGGGCGTCCGCTAGTATACTATAATTTAACTTGAAATAAATTTTGGATAGAAGCAGGCGTTACTTTGCGGAAGTTCATCATGATTATATAATGATTTATTTATTTTGCTATCATCCGCGAAAATTCGGCGAACCCATGCGACAACGTCACCCAGGTCCGACAAAATACTCTCTACGTACGTAGATGTTGACTCTACAACGTGCAATTGCACGTTGTAGAGTCAACATCTCCTGAGGATGCTCCGGTTTCGGGGTGAAACGTACGTAGAGAGTATTTTGTCGGACCTGGGTGACGTTGTCGCATGGGTTCGCCGAATTTTCGCGGATGATAGCAAAATAAATAAATCATTATATAATTGAAATAAATTTCCAATACCAACGGATCAAACCTATTCAAACAACGCCCTGCTTGCTCATTTCAAGTACATATTTGTGAGCGTAGATATCATAATAATTGTAATTAAATAACTTACATCACTGTTAGCTATATAAGCGTTATGGGTCAGTACTCAGTGTTGCTCTCTCAACGTGAATTAAACCCCAATTAGTTGGGGTCGGCGCTCCCGTGATTTATGTCTGTTTTTACGGCAAATAACTAGTCCAGTGTTATCTACTCGCTCCCAGACTTGTTACAATTTAGTCAGTATTACTTCGCTAACCAAAATTTCATTTCCATAACCTATTTGGAATTATGACCTTCCAAAGGCACGAGATAACGAGACGTGTAACTAAACTAGCCTAACTAACCTACGCTTTCACCGGTATAGTTCCAACTCCTGTAGAATCATCATCATCATCATCATATCAGCCGATGGACTTTTGTAGGGACTTCCAAACTTCCTGGGACTCGCTTGATATAATTAGTCCGCCTGGTAGATGATCGATCAACACTGCGCTTTCTAGTGCAGGATTGCCATTCTAGAACCTTGGGACCCCAACGTCCATTGGCTCTTCGAACTATGTGTCCCAACTATTACCACTTCAGCTTCGCGACTCGTTGAGCTATGTAGGTGACTTTGGTTCTTCTGCGGATCTCCTTATTTCTGATTCGATCACGCAGAGATATTCCTAACATAGCTCGTTCTATGGAATATCAGGATAAAAATTAGTCGATGAACTGTTTCACACTATATTCTCAATACCCAAAGGAGATATCAGATATTGGGCCCACATTTCAAAACGATACTGAATTGAAAAATGTACTAAAAATCTGCTTTAATTAAGACAAAACACAAGCCCAATTTGAACTGTGCCTGCCTGAAAGGCTTTCTACGATCGCAAACGCTTCGAAAATTATAAAATGTATGGGAATGACATTTGCTATCGACAGATCATGTGACCAAGTTATCGATCGGATCTGTCATTCCTATACATTTTTATAGTTTTCGAAGCGATAACGTTTGTGGAAAGAGTGTCGACGTGGCACATGGCTACAGGCTCTGAGTTGCCAAATAAAAATAATATATTCGTAGCTACCTAAAAAAAAAATAAAGCCCCCGCACATCATTCCCAGCATGCCGCTTACACGAGCGTTATGCTTTTAGTTAATTCCAAGCAAACGAGTGAGCAAACACTTATCTTATCACCTATGGAGTGAAAGACGTGACGTCACTTTGAAAAGATATCAAAAAAGACATAGTGCTTTCATTAAGACAAAATACAAGCCCAATTTGTAACTGTACTGAGTTGACATATAAAAATAATATATTCGTAGCTACCTAAAAAAAAAAGTAAAGCCCCTCGCACGTCATTCACAGCATGCCGCTTAAACGAGCGTTATGCTTTTAGTTAATTCCAAGCAAACGAGTGAGCAATCACTTATCTTGTGTAGCCTATGAAGCGAAAAACGTGACGTCACTTTGAAAAGATACCAAAAATGACATATTGCTTTTTTAAGACAAAACACAAGCCCAATTTGTAACTGTACTGAGTTGACAAATAAAAATAATATATTCGTAGCTACCTAAAAAAAAAAAGTAAAGCCCCTCGCACATTATTCACAGCATGCCGCTTACACGAGCGTTATGCTTTTAGTTAATTCCAAGCAAACGAGTGAGCAAACAATATCAGCGGCTGACAGTTTAATTTCGCGAATGAATCGCTCTGTTTGAGCGCCGTCGACTCCGATCGGTCAGCGCGGGTTAATGGACCGGTGACGTTTAACCAAATTATACGCGGGGCTTAATGCCCCGGCTTTTGTTAGGGTTTTCTATGAAAAATGTCGCCTTCAGTACGATAATGTAGGCATTTTACTTTGATTGATTCGAAAGTTTAAGAAAAAAAATAATTGAGATAAGTTATTAGAACAATAACAACGATCTTATATTTACAGAATAAAGTTTCAGAAGCGTGGTGAAGCCTGTGAAATCCATGAAAAACCCCAAACGTCACGCGTCACCTTGACATTCGCATTTAGAAACTTTTTTTATAATCTGTATTTAAAAATTTAACACTCTTTTAATGGATTTTACCGGCTTCAATACGTCGCTTGTAAAGACTCACTCTGGTTACTCTGTGATTATAATCCTATAATTGACCGAAATATCACAACATTAAAATCGCTAAAATGAATTACGCGTGAATGTACACCACGACTAATGCTCAAGTAGTATTTAACATTCATTAATATTCACAATAAATCAACTAAAATCCGTTCCTCTCTATAATTCAGAAAACAAACATGGCGACCTGCTCATAGATACACGTTAACCACAGACAACATAGAAATAGTGTAAATGAGTAACCCGGAATTAAAGGAAAGTCGTGTTACATACATGGCGTTTAAACTTGGTTACTATTTACTCTATAGATAAAATGCAATGCAGCAAAGCATACATGCCAGTTAATTATTAAATCAAATATAGGTCAATCATAAAATGTTATCCTTTGTAATAAAAACTTGCGCGTTTCTATAATACAAGAATTTCACTTTACTTGAAATACATAAGAATTAATACAGTAGTTCAGTATGTTTGTCCGACGAAAACAACAAACAGTGAACAGCGCAATTTAACGAACCGTTTCTATTGTATGAAACATGTCAAGGCTTATTATACTCCGTAGCGTTCACTCTATTATACGTCTGCTTGACATAATACATTCTTATGTGTGCATTTATTTGCGAGACTTAACACACTAGCTTGTCTTTCTGATGCGGTTATTGGTAGAGGTTATGTTTGAAATTTTAGAGGTAATGTTTGCATACCAGAGAATTATCTTAATTCTCTGCATGTGTGAAGTCTGCCAATCCGCATTAGGCCAGCTTGGTGGACTATTGGCCTTACCCCTCTCTTTCTGAGAGGAAACTCGAGCTCAGCAGTGAGCCAAATATGGGTTGATGACGACGATGTTTCAAAAGACAACACTTGTATCTAAATTTTGTACTTTTAGAGTTTACTCCGTAAGAATCGATTTTTCTTATATAGCCCACGGTATGAAAAAAATATGGGCAGTAAAATTCAATGAACGAAAGACAGCGTTACGTTTTTTGTGCGCAACCTATTCTGCGCACCTTTCACTTTTCAGGCGTAGTATTGAGACGTACATAGAGTATGCTGCGGGGCAACATACACCTATTTAGACAGTCGATCTGAAAGAGTAAACTCCATTCGTCGGAGCTAACAGACACATTTTTTTATTATTTTATTTAAATCAGTGTTTTTCATTATTTTTTATTGTAAAATATTTAATTTATTTCTGAATTGTAATACCAATAAATAACAAAAAATATTTTAATAACTGCTATGTTCAAAATAGTACTTTATTGTGCTATACAATACATAAAAAGTACATGAAAGGTAAAACTTCTACTAGATTTTGTAGTAGATAATAAATATTATTTATACTATATAAGCTAGCACTTGACAGTAATATGCTTAAGTAGTTTACGATAAACTGGTTGTATATATAACTAATACATCCAGTGATATTTTTTATTAAGAACATCAAAATAAATACCTAAATCTAAGGTTTATTGTTATGAAAGTACACATTAATACAACTAGTCTGCGCACTTCTCTGACTTTAAAACCAAAAATATTTCTGCCATAAAACTACAAAGTACAAGCTGATAATATTTATTAGACAAGTAATTTTATTAACTAAAAAGAAAACGCTTTTAAATGTACATTTTCGCTGCGTTTATACGTTCCGTGTGTGACATGCTTTATATCTGCAGTTTTTATGCCTTCAATTAGGTAATGGCCTGTGTTTGTCATAGTCATATTTGTTGTCTGTAACAGTAAACGTTAGTGGAATATAATGGCGTGGAGCCATGTGTTAGCGAGGAAAACTTCTATTGGTATATTTCTTTGATATTTGACAAACTATGGAGTTAAATTGCCGTCTGTTTACTCTCTGTGTAGAGTTAACACAATATGTTATTTTGCAGACTTAACGTTAAGTGCATTTGCTTATTTTCTTGCCGGCTTATACCGGTAATGATTATTAGTTGTTAGGTTTTATTTTCACATAACAATGCCGCTAATTATTTTAGTAGACATGTATAATGTCTCAAAATTATGGGACATCATCATTAGATTTGCTGTCTTTATACATGTTAAAAATAATTGTGATATTATCAAGACAAAACTATCAAGCAGCAACCTAATTACTATTTACTGCTTTTGTCTTCTTCCATTTTTTCTTATAAATTAAATCTGTATATTTTGCTTTTTAATATAGGCAATTCATCATTTAAAGTCGATATTTAAAGATATTTTTTCAAGAGTTTATTATATTAAACGCACCTGTAGAATGTTCAGGCTTGTAATGTTGCTTACGTTGCAATAGCTTTAGCCGTTGTTTTAGTATACCTAGTCCATTTGGGTGCAATAAAGTATATCTTTTTCTCGACTTATACATCTTGATGATGATGATGATGATGATGATGATGATGATGATAATGATGATGATGATGATGATGATGATGATGATGATGATGATGATGATAATGATGATGATGATGATGCCTCACAGCCGATTTCGGCTACAGCGACGCTTCTGGCTGCTCAGGTCTGGGTGGATGAACCTGAACTGATCTTGGATGGAAAGTTCTCTGGTGTGCTTTCCAGTAACTAATGTACCCTATTTTGGCCTTAAAAGTGCGACTACATAGGGCACAAGTTAGCACACCATCACAGTAATTGTATACATCTTAACTTATGGGTTAGTGTATATCGGAAGTATCTGTATTTGCTACTATCAATGGTAATGTATTTGCTACTATTACCTATCCATAAACTATATATACCTATACTATCATTACCTCTTGGGGATTACCTACGGAAAGTCGAAAGTTGATTTATTTTTGCTGCCATAATATAGACACTGGCCCATATAGAGGTATGTCTTTAACACCAAATATGCTATAATTGAGTTGCTCCATACGCTTCTATATAAAATGTATACGTTTATGAATTATTCAATGCGTTAGGGGTACATTTTAAATGAATTAATGACGTACTCCATCATTTTGTCAAGAGTTAAAATTAACCATGCGCAGTGGAACAGTTACAGTTAATCTGTTGCTGGAAAATTATTATGCAAAACAGAATTTCATCATCATCATCATTATCAACCCATATTCGACTCATTGCTGAGCTCATTCTAAATTCAAAGCATTTTCTAAATTCATGATTTATAAGGCAATCATTTATAAGATAGAGGATATAGCTTAAGATAATAATGATTGACTCTGTTACGATCACTATCAGATGTTATTGATAATAACTGCAACCGACATGTTACTGTACTCACCAAGGCACGGTTGTAAGATACCAACAACTTCACAAATTGCTGCTGGGAATCTCTAAGAAAAACCAACCTCAATATCAGATCTGAAGCCATACAGACTAACCAATTACAACGTCAATCAAACGATCTTCAGTGTGTCTAGTGGCAGTTTTCTCTGTTTTCATACTGTGACTATCGCGTAAACGTAAACGCGAATTTCTAAGGAATTGAAACAACGTCATCTAGTGGCACTACTGCACAATCGTTTTTAATGCCTTAGAAATTCGCGTTTACGGTTACGCGATAGTCACAGTATGAAAACATTGAAAACTGCCACTAGGCACGCAGGTCAAGATTAAATAGGCAAGGCAAACGCGTTCCACCGTGAGCTGCATTTTTGCATGGCATCGGGCATGATTTTAGAGAAGACCTGGAATTTGCTACGCAATGTAAAAAACACTGGAAGAACGAAGCATTTACCATAAATATCTTATTGCAATATTATTTACTAGCGGACGCCCGCAACTTCGTCTGCGTGGAATTTAGTTTTTCACAAATCCCTCGGGAACCATGGATTTTTCCGGAATAAAAAGTAGCCTATGTGTTTATCCAGGCTATAATATATCTTAATACCAAATTTCAGCTAATTCGTTTAAGTAGTTGAGGCGTGAAAGAGTAACAAACATTCATATCATTAAAATCATCAGTTTTCGCAAATTTCGGGAAACCATGGATTTTTCGGGATAAAAAGTAGCCTATGTGTTAATCCAGAGTAAAGTCTATTTCCATTCCAAATTTCAGCTAAATCGCTTCAAAAGTAGCGGCGTTATAGAGTAACAAACATCCAAACATCCATACAAACTTTCGCATTTATAATATTAAATAGGATTAGTAGGATAGTCACAAGCTAAATTTATAACCAAAAATGCTTTGTACTGTTATGCCGATCAAATTCCAAGGAAGGTTATAAAGAGTAAGGTGTTCAGTGAATAGTGAACCGACTATCTGCGCCCTACGTTTCGCCACGGGTAATATACGGCGGGGCAGGGCACGTAAAAATGACCCGAACTACGTACCGTGAAGATAGCACGTTGTTTATGTTTGGGGATACACGAAATGCAAACTAAACATACTATTTTTATCGTTGGATAAATTCTAAAAGACACTAGGCGTATTCTATTTTCTAGTATCTTGTTTAGACGATAAATTTTTCTGCCAGGAAACAAAGGTCTCTTTTGAAATAAGGTTTTGACGGCCTCCGTGGCGCAGTGGATGTGCAGTTTACAAGACGGAGGTCTTGGGTTCGATCCCCGACTGGGCTGATTGAGGTTTTCTTAATTGGTCCAGGTCCTGCTAGTGGGATGTGTTGGCCGTGGCTAGTTACTACCGGCAAAGACGTTACAGCCAAGTGATTTAGCGTTACGGTACGATGTCGTGCAGTAACCAAAAGGGGTGTGGATTTTCATCCTACTCCTAACAAGTTAGCCCGCTTCTATCTTAGATTGCATCAACACTTACCATCAGGTGAGATTGCAGTCAAGGGTTAACGAGGTCGGAGTTTTAACCGTTTACAATACTTTAATTTCCCATGAGAAGCTGATATCTAATATAATTAACTTCAGGCATTCTTGTTATTAAAGAAATCTACCTTCCTAATCATCATTAGTAATTTAAGCATTGGTATAACTAAATTATTTTTTATTATTTTAAATATTTCGATACCTTTGTTTATGTGACCGCTTTTGCTAGAAAATATTGGTTCAATGTGCAAATAAATATAATTTTAACTGACTTCCAAAAAGGTTCTATGTGCGTATATTTTTGAACATTTCTTTTTTTTAATTTTTAAGTTCTCACTAATAGAAAATAATAAGTAGATCGTTAGTAGTTGAATAGTGTGATATTTAGCATACTGAAAGTTAATGTTGAGAAAGAGTCAAGATGATTAAAATTTATAAAAAACTAGCTGACGCCGCGCGGTTTCACCCGCGTGATTTCAGTTCCTGTAAGAATACGGGGATAATATATAGCCTTAAACCTTCCCCAATAAATGAGCTATCTAACACTAAAAGAATTTTTCAAATCGGGCTAGTAGTTACTGAGATTAGCGTTCAAACAAACAAACTCTTCAACTTCATAATGTTATATAGTTGAGTACAACATTTTCTACAAAGTAAATAATATAAAAGTTTAATAAAATAAGACATCTATCCGCTTTTATTTTGTAAGTATGTTTATCTGAGAAAAAGTTTTTACAAATGGCCCGCTATTTCTTGTAGTGTTATTGCATAAGTATGAGCTACACTTCCTAACCGTAATTGAATCTGCATCCACAAGTACTGCTCCTTTAATTTGGGAAAGTGTTGCGGTAGAGTCAGCAAATAAATCTCGGTATATAGCCCAAGAATTAATTTAATTGGTCCTCTTATCTTGGTCACCGTACCGAATATTTTATGCGCAAATGGGGTGAACCTATTTTAATAATTTCTACTGTATAAATAATATAAATAAGAGCCGTGTTAGCTCAGTGGATATGACCGCTCCCTCCAATTCCGGAGGGTGTGGGTTCGAATCCGGTCGGGGGAATGCACCTCTAACTTTTCGCTTGTGTGCATTTTAAGGAATTAAACATCACGTGTCTCAAACTGTCAAGGAAAAACATCGTGAGGAAACCTGCATACCAGAGATTTTTCTTAATTCTCTGCGTGCGAAAAGTCTGCCAATCCGCATTGGGCCAGCATCACCCTTGCGCTCTCTAGTACCTAAGCTTGCTGAGCACTGTTAAAATAAAATATGTACAAACAGCACTTCAAGTGTGCCACAAACTGTCTGTGTAGCAAATATATAAGTCCAAATCCTTCTACTGCTTTACTACTTACACGGGCGCCCCTGAGATCGCGGCGCCCGGGTGCATAGCAGCCCCTGCACCATTAGGTAAAGATGCCTCTGATACTAAGCATCTGGGTCAGGTCGTGGTCGCGCGTCGCGTTCACCAAAAACAGAAGTCTACTCGGGTTCATTTTACAAACAAGGTTAAAAAGGTAAACACGTATAAAATTTCGTCACATTTTTAATTTCCATATTTTTCTATGAAAACTCGTCAGCTGCTGACGGTAGATTATTTTCTAGGCCGAGCACGTCCCCTCGGACCGTACTTCGGATGGATTATGTCGCCTTTGTCGTAAATTTTACAACTTCAAAAATTAGGCGCCCGTGAGCCCGACTTGTGTGTCGCATTTCTGGCGGCAAATTGTTTTATCGCCGATAGTGGTTGGGTAATAAATGAAAATATTATTCTTGAGTCATAAAACTGTTATACTCCGTGGCACTTCATAGATGCAAAAACGAATTGCCTACCCTGAAGTTACATTACGAATTTCTCATTTTGTAAAATGTTTACGTATAGTGCTATATAGAGATAAGCTGCGTACCTAAGAATTTTCTTAATACTAGTGTAGTCTGCCAATCCGCTTTGGGCCAGCATGGTGGACTGCTAATTGGCCTCTCTTCAGAGCAAGAGTTTCTTCTCAATCTGAGAGGAGAACTTGATAATGATGATGATAGTAATTTTTTAATTAATTTAACATTATTTCCATAACCTACCAATAAATATAAGGCCTTGCCCTATAGTAGGCCATCAAAATATGCTTGATGAGTCACTTTCAGCAACTTACAGAATTTAAAAATAACATTTTGTTTAAAATGGCATTGGCTGTGCTTCCGGTAAACCCTTACTCAAAGCGACTGCAAAAGACAGGATATTATAACGATTCTACGTAGTTTGTCAGTTTGTCATAGCTAACTTGGTACTTAGGCTTTGATGTCATTAACAAGCCATCCAACTATAATCCACCTTAAAGACCCAAAGAGGTCAGCAGTTCAACTAAAATCCAAAAAGGTTCTAAGTTCAACTCCCGCCCATTACACTAATGCTCCCAGTCCTAATAAAAGCTCATCACCTAGTAAGAAAAGAAAGGAAAATATAAGTTTTAATGACCATCATTACCAGCTGATGGACGTCTACTACTGGACTTCTTGTAAGGACATCATATATGGACTTCTTAAGGAATTCCAAACGCCACAGTATAGATAGAACCGTCTGTATCCGCTGTTTGTTGAATGTCCCCGATTTTCAAGGTCATCGTCATCAGATTTCATGTAGGTCTTATCGTCAGTCATAGGGGCGTCGGGACTGATTCGCTCTTAAATAGTCGTTTCCCTCATATTATCTTCTTTTTCTCGCCCAAAACTACTGGTGGCATCCCTGGCGTCTCATTAAAGAGCCTATGGCACACAATATAGGGCCAGATTAGGATAATTTTCCAATATCCTTCACCCCTTGTTAAATCCTACTAATATTATAAACGCGAAAGTTTGAATGGATGTTTGTTATTCTTTTACGCCGCAACTACTGAACTGATTTAGCTGAAATTTGGAATGTAAATAGATTTTACTCTGGATTAACACATAGGCTTTTCATCCCAGAAAAATCCATGGTTTCAGAGGAATTGGCGAAAAACTAAATTTCACGCAGACGAAGTCGCGGGTATCCTCTAGAAGTAGAGAATGTATAGAGATAAATAATAGTGTAATTTATTTGTAATCAATTTCGTTGCCACTTAATAATGTAGTAAATTAAAGATTTAATATAACGAGACGCCAGCACAGCGAACTGAAACGCTACTGTAGTTCGTTAAGTGGTTTGCTTTAAGTTAAAAGATTAGAGCGTTTAGTAAACAAGAATACAATAAGTTATCACAAATCTCGGAAACTCCTCAGAGCTTCCTCTCCTCCTTTTTGCCTCCTTTTGGCTGGTAGGAGGCTTTGGCCGTGGCTAGTTATCACCATACTGATAAAGACGTACTGTCAAGCGATTAAGCGTGACGGTACGATATCATTTAGAGACTGAAAGGAGTGTCGATTTCTATTATTATATATATATATATATTGAGCGTCACTTTTTGCCCTTATTTGTAGCAATCCATCATTAAATAAGCCTATTTTAGCGGTCATTACACCACTAGGCCTCCTTTCCTTACATACAACTTAAACCCACCATGCTGCTTCTATGGGGATCGGCGGGCTGGATTACTGTGATACTGTTTTATTAATGACCACTATCAGATGTTAATGATAATGACCGGGACTCTTGCCTCCTTATCATCATCATCAGCCGATGGAATTCCACTGTGGGACATACGCCTTTTGTATGTACTTCCAAACATCACTATCTTGAGCCACCAGAAAATCCCTGCGACTCGCTTGATGTCGTCAGTCCACCTGGTGTGGGGTCGTCCAACACTGCGCTTTCTAGTCTGCGGGGTCGGTATTCTAGCACCTTGGGACCACAACGTCCATCGGTTCTTTGAACTATGTGATCGCCCATTGCCATTTCAGCTTCGTGACACGTTGAGCTGTCGGTGACTTTGATTCTTCTGCCTCCTTATTAAAGTCTTATTTATCGCTTAACGCCTGTAACTTAACGCCCTCCGAAAATGTAACACTGCTTTGTGATTTATAGCTCGCCACGCCACAGTAACTTATTACCAGCGTTTATGCTGAGGGAATACGTTAAAAGATATATGCGGTTTTGGATACATCATAATGATGTTACTTAAAATGCACATTTAAAGTTCAAATTTATCAACAAAGCTGAACATTAAGTGTAGGTAAGCGACTTGATATTGGAATTTTGCGGTACACATTTTGAAAATTTCAAAATAATATCCATTTTCATTATAACCTCAAATCAACTCAGTTCAATGAAATTCAGTCAAATTGTTTAGAATGTCTATCTAAACTTTAGAACATGCAACGAGCGGCTGCGAGACTAAAGGTACTGTTACACATGCTCTAAAATAGCATGCTAAAAACGTGCTATTAAGTATGCTCCATACGAGCATACTTAATAGCACGTTAGCACATGCAATAAGCATGCTATGTAAGTATGCTCCTGAATAAGCATGCTCAAAGCCAACATTTCAATTTCACATGCTAATTTGTATCTATCGCTCTTTGTCTATAGTTTCGTGTTAGATAGGGAGACATGAAGGTGAAGAGAATACAGAATAGCAATGCTCATCAACAACCATACTCAATAAGCAAACCTGTTCAGACGCAAGTAGCAAGCTCATGAATCGCACGACTGTTGATTCTTGAGCAAGCTCGAAATAAGCATTCTCATTATTAGCAATGTTGCGATACACATGCTAATAAGTAGCAACTGCTCAATAGTAACATGCTTTCGTGCTTGAAATGAGCATGTGTAACAGTAGCTTTATTCTAAAACGATATTGTTAACTAAATAGCCGAGACATTTGAGACACTGAATCCAAGATTTTTTGAAATTCAAATAAAAATATAATTGACGAATTAACGAATTAAATCTACTAATAAAAAAAGAGGTAAAGTTTCTGAGGTTGCGGAGGTAATATATGGATATACTGAGCCGATTTTGATAATTCTTTTACCAATAGAGAGCCACATCATTTTGTAAGTGTCATAGGATTTTTTATCCCCGCATTCCCACGGTAACGAGAACTACGCGGATGAAACCGCGAGGCATCTGCTAAATTATCAAATATACCTTCCAAACATAACGTACATACACACTCTGTCATATTAGAATTAAATTAGGAAAATGGAAAAAGTTCTTGGAAGATACCCTTACACGCAAAGGTAGCTCCAATTTCTAACATTAAAGGATAACCCGTATTGCCTTTATCATAGTTCTATAGTTGTTAAAAACACTTTGTATTATTGAACATAAGCCCTATATAACAGAAAGGTCCGAAGGAAGCATTTTTGTTTACATATTTAAAGATATCCCGGCTTACTTATTCAGTGTAATAAAAAGAGAACGTTGAAGCGGAGATTTTGGAACGAGCCCCTTGGTAGAAATTTCAATATATTTATTCAATTTTCTGAACAATTGACCCTGTCAAAAGGAAACGAGATGGCGCTTTTGTATGCTCCAAAAATAATAATAATATTTGGATCGACGATCTGCATTAGTCAGACTTACCACATTTGAGGTAGGCTGAAAGTTTGTCAGCCTTATATACTTATGCCTTAATACGGTAGCTAATTTTTTATCTACATCTATACTTATAATAAATCTGTAGAGAGGTCAATTCTGTACATGACATATATTTCCAGAGTAACTATTAGGGAGTGTTTAGTGATCGATACTGAAGTCAGTAAATTTTTTATCTGTCTGTCTCTATGTTCGTTATAGAAATAAAAACTACTCGACAGATTTTAACGAAACTTAGTATAATTATTCTTCATACTCCTGGGCAGGTTGTAGTATATTTTTTATCACGCTACTATCAATAGGAGCAGAGCAGTGAAGGGAAATGTTGGGAAAATGGGAAAAGTTACTCTACTTTTACAGGGATACTAATGTAAGGGCTGGATTAAAGAGGTCTAAAGGCGGGAAAAGTCGCGAGCGTCCGCTAGTAAAGAATAATTGCCACATCTTTTAAACATGACCAACATTGCCGTTCTTCTTCAACTAGTAAGAAAATACTGTGTTAGGAGTGGGTACGACAATGAACCAGCAAGCGGGGACGAAACAATACCTCTCGGTGATGGGGCTTACCACTGAGCTAGTGAGACTTATTATAGATGGTTAATTATGGAATTATACTATGATAGCTCTGAAAGGTAGCACGGTTCAAAGCTGCATATCCTCAATCAAGCATAAAAAGGCTGAACTTATTTAAGCCATAATTGGCTATCGTACCTATCTATGGTAGAAGCAAAGGCTGGACGAACCTTTAGCCTTCCTAAAATGAGGTATGTCTGGGTATCGCAAGCGCTCGGTCCATAATATTCTTCGCTGTATGGCCGGGACATTACGTTTATGGATTCAGTTTTATTGACTTCTGAAGTTTTATTATCTGTAGTTACATTCAGTTTTACTATCAGTTTCGTTTACCAATAATAATATAAAGTTAAAGGTAATGTCATCTATATTGTCTCTTGTTTCCTTTATTCTCTTGTGACACGAAGAATCCGCGCCAACGTCAACATAATATACCTGTATGATAGATGACGTCACTGTGAATAAAATTGAATGTTATTCAACAACATTATATTGTACCTACGTTATTTGTCAAACATTTTTTGCATTTTAATTAAGTTGAAATTAGTTTAACAAAAAAAAAACATACATACAGCCGAACGTAGAACCTGCTCCTTTTTGGAAGTCGGTAAAAAATCATAGAAGATAGATAGATATTTCCTCAAAAATAGCCTCAATAGCTCAATGGTAAGAGCGGTCGGACTCATCACCGAGGGGCGGTGGTTCGATCCCCACCCTGTTGGTCTATTGTCGTACCCACTCATAGCACTGTCTTTCCTGAGTCGGAGGGGAATGAGAATATTGGTCATATTTTTAAAAAGGAGGTAGCTTTCTACTCTTATATTATGAAGAGGACAGATTTTATTGTTTGTTTGTTGTTTGCTTAGAATAAGCTCTGAAAGTACTGGATCGATTTGAAAATTATTTTTACCAATGGTAAACTACATTATCAGTAATAATGGTTCGTGGTAGATTGCTTTTCCTGAAAAATAAACTACCATTATGTTTTTGTGTAATTGTAATGTCATGTGTATATTTTTAAAAGTTAATTTTATTTATGTCTTTGTTTCAGGTAACCAAATTACAACGAAAAAAGCGTGAATACTTCAAGTTTATAAATGTTGAAAAGATTAAATAATATTAAAAAATATTTTAAAAATTAAATTGTAAATACATTATTAACATTGATATTTTATGTTATTTACTAAGAAACATTTGCAAATAAATACAAATAATATAAAAGTATCTAACTTTAATCTCCTCCTTCTTCCTTGACTTCAACTTGATTTTCGGACTCCGTTGGATCCTCAGGTGGAGCTTCCTGTGGTTCTTCTTTAATTTCTTCTTTGATTTCTTCTTTTATTTCTACTTCTTCAGTAGCTTCGGGAGCTGGTCCAACGTTTTGTGGTTCGGCTTCTGTGTCTGATTCAGCTGGGGCTGTGACTTCTGGATTTTCGTCTTCAACTTCAGTCATAGCTGGTGTTACAGTTACTGCACTTACTTTGCTCTCAAGTTCTTTTGGTGGTTCTTGTGGTGCTGGTGGTGGTTGCTCTGGAGGTTCTTCGGCTTGTTTTTCGACAGGTTCAGCCTTGATAGTTTTGATTTCTTCCTTTTTTTCTGGCTTTGCTTTCTTTGTCTTGTGTTCTAAAGGCAAGTATAACTTGTAATCCTGAGGCAGCTCTTCCTCAGTATACAGTCGCTCGCTAAAATAAATCCTACGAAGTCGAGCATTTGCATGCACCTGCACTCGCAACGTTTCTATAAATTGAGAACCATACGCCCGTCTAGTGAAATCAGCCAAATTGAATTGTATTTGATTCCACCCATTCGATAACCCGATTGGCATAGTAGTGCAAAAAGGTTTGATCTTTGTCGTAGACTGGAAATTCGAAATCCTGAATCGTCTTCTCATATTTTTGTCATCTAAAATTGTTATTTCAAATGAAAAGTACCTTTTCAAGTTTTTTACTATCATCACGAGGAATGGAAGCCTTATTCCCAGCACTTGGTTCCTTTTCGGACATGATATAAAAGTTGTCGCCACATTTGAGCTTACGATCTCGAGAACTATAGAGTTTACCTCTTTGTCTGTTAATCGTTTTATGTGTCCATTCTGTACCTCCATGTCCCATATTGCCAAGGGATTTGAGCCACAACTGTAAAATATAGATAACAATCCACTTTGATAAGTGTTTTTAAACATATTTTTATGTTGATATTATTTTCAATCGTGTTTATGTGACAGTATTAATCTGAAGTGTGACAATTTTTTTTATACTATCAATCAAGTTGCTATAGCAAGGAGTGTACACCTGTTTGACGATTTGTTGCCTTATATTTTGGAGCCTTATATTAGCCTTAGCCTGACTATTTATTTAAGTATTTCAATGGTAGGCTTTAACTTCTTCTAGCAATAACCTTGAGATTAAGAAAATGCGAAGACAATAAATACACTGCTTCTATATTGCTTTTTAACCAACTTCCAAAAAGGAGGAGGTTCTACGTTCGGCTGTATGTATGTTTTTTTATATTATATATTAAAGAACTTTAGGAATAAATAAAAATGTTTCACATTAATCGTAACATATAATTTATATTAAAAACTTAAAATAAATTCTTGTAACCTAAAAGTATAGCCTATTTTAGTCATTCTTTTTTTTAAAGGCTTAGCTTGAATCTAGTATTAAAGTTACAATGCACACGAGTTTGTGTGCGTATACTAAAGTAACGCCAGCACAACAGAAAGAAATTATTCGATTATTTTGGATGATACAGGGAGAAACGCGCGACATCGCTACACGTTTAAGAAATAATTATTGCTTTGCAACCTCTCGTAAACACAAATAATAAATCATAAACATATTTCTGCTTTGCTTACCCTTTTTTAGTATCATTTCAAAATACTTCCCGTACACGTTACCTTACCTTTTGAAGAAGTAGACCATTTTGTGAAAGTATAAATAATATCTAAACTAAACAACTTCAAACTATAATTAATAATAAAATAAATAACTGTTTATAACTGCACTGTTCAAATCATAACATTGCCGCATTATATCAAGCTTTTCTACACCCTTTCATAACATCTTTCTGATGGTGTTTGCGTAATACTTATTTTAGAAGTAGCAGTTTTTGCTGGAACTAGTTATGTTTCTGCTTGAACTGGTTCTGTTTCTGCTAGAACTGGTTCTGTTTCTACTGGAAATGGTTCTGTTTCTGCTTGAACTGGTTCTGTTTTTGTCGAAACTGGTTCTGTTTCTGCTGAAACTGGTTCCAATAATGCTGGAACTAGTTCTGCTTCTGCGGAAACTGATCCTGTATCTGCTGGAACTAGTTTTTCTTCTGCAGATACTGATCCTGTATCTGCTGGCACTGGTTCTGTTTCTTCAGGAATTGCATCTGTTTCTGCAGAAACTGATTCTTTTTCTGGTAGAACTGGTTCTGTCTCAACTGAAACCGGTTCCGTTACTACACCGGTTACAACCTCTAAAGGTTTATTCTCATAATGTTGCACATCATCAGTCAATTTAAAAGCCTCCACTGTTTCTTTTCCATTTTTTATTTTAGTTTGAGATTTATTTTTGTCACCTTCTAAAAGTCTTTTATCAGTATCTATTGGTTTAATTGAATGAATCGATGGCTTTTTTTTATTAGTAGATGAAATTGGAAAAAATAATCTGTACTCAGCTGGAAGCTGGTCCTCTGGTAAAAGTCGTTCCGCTAAGTAAATTCGTCTTAGTCGAATATTTGCATTAATTTTTATTTTCTGAACTTCCACAAACTGTTTTTTGTATGCACGTCGAGTAAATTCGGCCAAATTGAATTGGATTTGATTCCATCCGTCCGACAGTCCGATGGGCATAGCCGTGCAAAGAGGCATTATCTGAGTGTTGCTTTGAAAATTGGATACACGAAATCGCCTTCTAAAACCGCTTTCATCGAGTATGGTAACTTCAAATGTAAAGTATTTCTTAAGATTCTTCACGATCATAACAAGAAAAGGTAAATTGATACCTAACACCTGGTTGCCTTTTGGGCAAGTGATGTACGTTGTACTCACATTATCTCCACCTATTTCCACCACCATAGACTTGATATCCTGATCTAAAAACCTTACGACGTAGCCATTTTCGATGTGCATCTCCCACAAATCTAAAGGTTTTGAGCCTACGCCAAAGAAGACAGTGAACATACCACCTGGATACGCGGCATTTCTGAACATTTTCGTAGTATTTTAATATAATATATGTATATGTATTTATATCTTCTTAAATGTATATATTATCAACGCCTCAACGGTTACACTTAGCACAAACCAATGATAACCTAAACTTAGTGTCATCACACATAATCTGTCTAAAAACTATCAAATTAATAGTTGTCTATCGGAAAAATCTATAGCCAAGATAGCCAGTTACATCGGTGACGTAGACAAAGAACTAAATTGACAAATGATGGACGTTTTTCTTAAATTATAAGCGGTTATATTTAATTTCCAACAAGATGTGGTTGTAATTTAGCCTACAGATAAGTTGTAGTTCCCATTTCGGTGGGAATACGGAGACAAAAATTAATGGGAGAATTCTTAAAATCGGTCAAGTAGTTTTTGAGATAAATCGTAACAAACAAACAAATCTTGCCCTTTTAAATATTAGTTTAGATAGTTCTAACGAGCGTTTTCACGCGTAAAACCACGAGTAAAAGCCTGTCTGGCATAAAGTAAATATTCCTTTATTCCGCGCAAGTTTCCATTGTCGGAGTGGTAATGGGCGTCTCGTCAGTTCGCAGCCGAATATAACGAACTGGCGCCGGCGGAAATGAACGCTTACAACAAATCCCCTCTTTTATCATTTTATGCCAAGCCCCCGTCTGATTAACGTTATGGTTTGGATCGATGTCTATGGCATCAATGTGAAAGATTTCTCATTATGATTTTTTTATAATATCTGTACATTGTTTTTTTTAAAGATTCAGCACCTTTACATTGGACGATTGATTTTTCATTATATAATGTTTTTTTTATTTCTTACTCTTCAAGCTTCTTTTAAGCAAGCTTATTCACATAGGTCGTGGCTATACCACCCTACAAATTTAGCATGCCAGTATAATGTGTGGTAGATAAAGTCAGAGGTAACAACAAATAGAACGAATTGTACATACGTCTTCCAAACCTACTACCGTCTTAGACTGAGACCTAAGAATGATCTCATCCTTTGTATCGTTTGATAAAAGAAACTACAACTCACATAATTCTAATATCCATAAGCAACTTTTATGATACATTTTATCTGTCTTTTTTGTGATAAATAACGTAACTCTTTATACAAAATCACAATAGCGCCGTGATTTGCGCTGTCACCGTGATTTATAATGTGACATTCTGTTATAAATTAGCGCGCACAATACGTGACCTATAAGTAAAAGTAATCTAACGTCAGACGTCACATAGGTCTGCGGTTAGACGCAGTTGCTCGCAAAAAAAAATAAACGAGACCGGCGGGCGACGTAAAAAGCACCCAAAGAATACGCAGAAATAAAACTTTTGAAAGAAAAGCTGGCTTTCGCTGTGATTTATCTTCCCATTTGTCATCCTCGACACTAGAAAAATATGTCACGCAAGCCCACAACGAACGTTCACCCAGCCTGTAACGAAAATACCGTTTCTGTCGGTTCGGAATCACGACTTTTCCTCCACACGCCCCAGAGAGACGCCAAAAAACACAAGCACAATGTATGAAATAGTGCCTTCCGCTTGAGAATATAAGGGTGCATTGGATTTGACGACATGTAGCTAATAAGATGATGCGATCTTTTATATGACTTTTTTTGTTGCAGTGTTTTTATATCATAGGGGAATGCCTCGTTTGTTATGAAGTTATCGCGGCAATTCCTCAAAACTAATGACGCAGAAAACACACTGGAATAACTTTTATTCGGGCCTTCTATCGGACTTACGCAAAGTGGTTTTTATACCTTCAGCGTTTTGTTATAGTAGTGATATAATCTAATGGTGCACTCTAAAAGTGTTAACAAATAATATTAATCTAATGGTGCACTTTAAAAGTGTTAACATAAAATAGTCTCGGTTTTAAACGATCTAGTTTAATTGGTGCTCATTTTATATGACACCCATTTTACTAATCATTTAAATTAATAACAAAATAGCTTAAAATATGTTGGTAAAAAAAAATATTCAGTATAGTAATGTCATAATGTCAAAATTATGTTAAAATCGTCTTTTCGAATCTTATGACTTATACGCCACTCAGTTGTCTATTTCTTTCTCTGTCTACGCAACATAATTTAATTTATTTTTCTTATCCTTGTCACAGTTTGACACCTATGTTTACTCTCTGCAACCAAAGAGTTTCTTATTAATTGCTTGCAATTTCAAGATAGGTCTCACGCCGCTCGAGCGGAAACAGTCCTACTCTCAATGACGTTAGAAGAAATAAGAGGTCACGTTTGCTAACTAGCATAAGTTATAAGCGTTAAAACTATGCTAGTTAGCAAACCTGAGCTTAGACTCCGCACTCCGCCGCACTGTCATCGCGCCGTTGACAACGCTGCTGAAATAAGTTTTGTGTTTTCTCAGCGTGCCAGTTGTAAACATCGAATATGCTTTAAATGGTCTAAGTAACCTATCTATCTCTTTTATCTTCTAACATCATTGCCTATCCTAGATGAATGTACTTACAATAGAGTAGGTATGGTATCAATATTGCTTTGAGTTTAGTTCGGTTTGAATTTTCGAACAAGTTTATAAACGGTAAATCGATTTTACCCCATTGTCCGTGAACCAGACCCGGATGGAGAAATTAACTCGCTAAGCCGAAACCCACTCAAAACTTTCCTCTATAGGCCCATAGGTACCCTACGAGCTCATTTGTACAATATTCTACGGTGTAACAATAAAACTATAGGGGTAAAGGGTAAATTACAAAGCTTTGAAGATATAGACTTTTAAAAACTTGTTGTATGAAATTAAAAAAAATATCTTTAGCGTCTTGATGGTATGTGTAAACTTTTTAGAAAGACATTGTTTCATATTTAAAATTGACCGACAAAACCAAATGAGCCGCACCTGATGGAAATCTCTATGATCTGTCGCCTATAACCATAATAACCTTTGCAGGCACGTCCTACAAAGTGCTGCCACAAGTCCATCCAGTAGTGTTAAGCCTCATTTGCCTATAATTACACCAGCAACTATACCTTTTAAACTGGAATACACCAGTGTGGTTTCATGGCAAAAATAAACATGATGATTCTACATAAAGTTTTTGTAATCGACTTTGTTCCACATATTCGATTTAGTACATTTTTTCTATTGAAAAGCAGATAAACTCTTTGGAAAAACTACGCTGGAATCTGCAGAAAATCTGTAGAATGTAATTTAACGAGAAGAATTAAAATATTCATTAGTGACATCCTGCAGAGCTATTCTATAACGATGTTTTGCATAAGAGCTAGTACATATTAGGTGTTTCGAAGCGCGCGTTTATAGAATAAAGAGGTTGTTCGAAGGTGTACACATGCCAGCGTACGCGTCTGATCAAGCGTGCGGCAGACGCGCGCCGGCAGATTTTCGGTAGAACGCCCGTTGCGTGCGCGCTTGTAGATACATGCATCGCCGTGTTGTTGTACATTTGAGCGCACTTCGACGTCCATTTCTGAACTAAATCAGTATGTATACCTTGACTGCGCTCGTAAAACGCCGCGATGAGCGCGGTGTATGTACGCTATCAACGCCCGCTGAACGCAACACCGAGCGTCTAATGTGTGTTATGTGAAACGCGCACTTGCTCTAACTCGCAAGTGCGCAAGTAAGGGCAAGTGCGAATTTGAAAACATCGCTACAGAATAACCCTTCTAGCAGTCACTTTTGAATGGATTACTTCGTAGATGCTTCGTAGCGCTTTATCTACAAAGATTTCGTAGCGTAGTGCGTTGTAGCCATGGGGAAATTTACCCGCGCTAAAAAAAACCACTACGTAAAAGCTACATGCAACATCATCGTACCCCGAATTGTATTCGGCGGAATGTATAATAATACTTCACTGTTCAACTAGCAACGTTAGAAAGTAGAAAACCACCGTTTCAGATGTACCAGCTATATTTACAGAGCTCATTGCTCCGCGCAACGGAGCGTGGCTTGCATAATGTATCGAACGGTGCGCGATTCTTGCAAAGCTTTGTCTGCGTTATTTACAGCCAGCCCGTGTATTCACGCGGAAATTGGATTCGGAAAATAAGACACTGTATAAATAATCTTTATCTAAAACAATATCTCGACGGTGCCGTTTCAACTTGAATTGCGCCCTTTACGGGAAATTTTCCTTGTATTATGACGTTATTTCAAACCAGAATCAGAATCAATTTATTTTCTCGAATCATTATACATTTTATAATTCATAATTCTTATTCAATTATATTGACTAGAAAGAATCTTGGTGGAGTCCTACATCTTTCGGCGTGTTCGACCGTTTTAAAAATCTAGTAAGGTGCATAGACTATACAAAAACCTAGTAAGTCTCTGCAATTTACTAGGTTTTGAAATGGTTAAAGTGACTTACTAAGTTTTACGTGGTTCCACGCGGTTAATAATGTGCCTTACACCTAGTAAGGCACATCATTAACCGCGTGGTGATGCTTAAATATATCTGGTATTATTGATCTTTCACTGCTCGAGTTTTTAGAGATTGTGGGGACTTACTAGGTTAGCAAGGTTATGCAATAAATACATTTTTGAAAAAAATGCCTCTTACTAGGTTTTGAAATAGGACAGCCGGAATGTCTCACAGTCAATAACTACAAAAAATGTAAACTAGCCTTCAGTTTACATTCTTAAGTCTGCCAATCCGCAATGGGCCAGCGTGGTGGACTATTGGCCTAACCTCTCTCATTCTGAGAGGAGACTCGATCTCAGCAGTGAGCCGAATATGGGTTGATAATGATGATGATGATGATGATGATGATACTACTACTAGCTTATTTATGGCCTGAACAATATTTTTTTTTATAAATCCTCAGTTTAGATTACATAGGGATTTATTTAACCCCACTACTTTCCCAATAATGTCTCCAGTTCTGTAGCAGGGACAGGAGATACAAGTAAGTTTTCACATTGCCTCAAATGCCTACAAAAAATTGTTGACTACAAAATTTCAATGATTTAAGGTCGAATTTCGACAGTAGAAATTGAATCGCCACTCACCAAAACCGAGGTCATTTACCCCATAAGCACCACGTTGTTACAAGGGAAATTATTTCAACTGAAAATCTTTGATGGAAACGCGAAACGCTTAAATCGAGTCTCGAATCTTGCGGGACGAAAATAATAGCACTCGTTCCACCGCCCGGCGAACAATGTATCGAAATTAATATCCGGACCTGAAAGGCGGACTATTTGTCCACCCGGAATGCGGATAATTAAAAGGACCGGCTGCGTCGTCCGTCCGGCTGAAAATATTTGCTGTAAGACGCACTATCGTACAAAACGCCGGAGATTGATGTACTTAATGAATGAAATTGCTGTAATTCGTAGGTACTTAATATAAAATGTTTCCGTATTAACCGGCTTCAGAATGGAGTTGTTTGTTTGTATATTTTTATCGCCACGTTGCAACGACTTGCGGTACGGACGGCTTCAGTGTGCTCGTGGCGTTCGAGCCGTCCACATCTCTTGTTGTGTAATTCTTTATGGGTTACTTGAGATAGGCTGGGAGAGTGACTTGAGTGGAGTGTTTATTAACAGTCAAAGGATACTTCAACCCTACACACAACATTCACAAGTGCGTGACTTCACTCGAGGTCATTCTCTGCCATTCTAGAGACTTATTTTGGTTACAGTTGTTGTTGTTGTAGTACAACATTTGTTAATTAAGTTTGTTTTTGTTCTCCCTTTGTTCGACATTTCTTATTTTTGTAATCACTTCTGAGTCGGCTAAAATATATTTTTAGTTTTGGCACCTCAGCATCATACGATTCTTGTGTTTTGTAGAAAGCGAAAGACGTGACGTTTTTAAATTTTGCCCTTTTAAAAGGAATCTTCTTCTTTCATCAGGGCCTTTTCCACACTTGGCCAACTCCTGGGGGATTGTGCGTGAATCCATCAATGTAGGTCCTGCTGCATATAAACTTTACATAATTCAGTGTCCCGTTTTTCTTCACCCAGGCTCTCCACAGAGGATAGTCAGTCCATACCTAGATTACTAAGGTGTTTATAATGTGGATAGTTTCCCGTTATCAGTCCTATTATCGTTCTCAAATTGTCACGTATCAGATGTCTAAATTTCCTTGACATGTGTTGGCATGGCATGGAAGTGCCTCTTTCGTTTTGAAAAATTTCTAAAGTTTGCATAGGCATCCAAATTTTGTATACATTAAACAGTATAGTTACAACTTACAATAGGTTATAGGCCTCGCGCTAGATTGTCACTTCATTTCAAGGTCGCCACTGTGAAAAATTAATCATTCAAAGAGAATGTACACAGTCAACATTATAGACAATATTTAGGGTAAGGTTTCCTTATGTCTACGAAGTAAATCGGACAATATGATAGTATGATGTCGTCATTCGTTATGAAATATATTTCCAAAATAATAACTATCAGGGTGATTAATGATCGATACTGGTGCCAAAAATGCAATCAGTAAAATTTTTGTCTGTCTGTCAGTCTGTCTGTATGTTCGTTATAGAAACAAAAACTACTCGAAGGATTTTATTCTTGATACTCCTGGGCAGGTTATAGTATACTTTTCATCGTGCTACGATCAATAAGAGCAGAGCAGTGAAGGGAAACGTTGGGAAAACGGGATATGTGACTCCATTTTTACAGCGATACTACTAGGACTGGATAAAAGAGGTCTAAGGGCGGACGAAGTTGCGAGCCTCCGCTAGTCAATAGTATTAATGATACTTCAACTACAAAGTCAATGCTAAGCGCTCGGATGTATCACTCAATCTGGTCTTTTTAATTTACGCTCGCCTCGTAAATTTAGAATGTCGATTAGAAGGACACAGCGTACGCTCGTCCACGCTGAATAAATTGCTATAAGCGCCCTGTACTACGAACGATGTAACGGTATTATGATGGAAAATGCGAAATAAGTCGGCCAATTTGCTCCAAAAGGATCGATAAAGCTTAAAGTACTATCGACGTGATATAATAACAATTTATGGGCTGTAATATCCCTTTTGGGGCTAACCCTGCTGGAAATGAAGATAGTATAAGTGTACTCCTACACATATTTATGATGTGCTTAATTTTTTTTTGATACTTTCTACATCTTCGGACTATATGCCCCGCCCATTGCCACTCCAGCTTCGCAACTCGTTGTGCTATGTCGGTGACTTGGGTTCTTCTGCGGATCTCCTCATTCTGCGAATCACATAGAGATACTCCGAGTATAGCTTGTTCCATAGCTCGCTGTGTGACTCTGCTTTCTGAGGCCCTTATCTAGTGACCAAGTCTCGGAACCTTGCATCACTGGCAACATGCACTGTTTGAAGACTTTTGTCTTCGTAGTTCGAAGAGATGGACGTTGGGGTTCCAAGATGCTGGGATGGCGACCCCCCATCAGGTGGACTGATGACATCAAGCGAGTCGCAGAGATTCGCTGGATGCAGGCGACTCAGGATCGTGATGTTTGGAAGTCCCTACAAAAGGCCTATGTCCAGCTGGACGTCCATCGGCTGATATGATGATGATGATGACACGTTATATACTACCCGTAGACTGCCTGTAGCTTCACCGTGGGATATAATACAGCCTATGTTGCTTGGTGAAAATGTAGGTTTCTAATGGTGAAAGAATTAAAAACATCGTTCTATTAGTTTTTGAGTACCAACCATCTACATCGGTTTGAGATTCTTTATCATTTTCTTAGAAGAAAAAAATCTCAGTTGATCCAGGACTCGAACCCAAGGCCTCGGGATCCGAAACCACATCATCCACAACAATACGTATAAATCAATATTAACGATAGGTATAATTGACGGTCTTGAATATTTTTCAAGATATCTGGTCAATGCCGTACTTGAATGATAAAACAAATTTAAATTTGCTGTATACTTGCCAAAAGTATGCTAAAAAGTTTATTGAATCATAAATTTGGCTCAAGCGATAGCTATTCTGACTTATAACGTTAACCTCAAGAACATGCCAAGTTCTTGCAAGATAGTAGAGATTTCTTGCCAACTTAACATTAAGATAAACGAAAAATGAAAGATTTTCTACATTATTTTCAGTTAGCTGCTGCCCGGTATTAGCTTCGGGAATAGATTAGCTTGGAATTTTCCGACATGAAAAAATGCCTTGGTCACTTTATTTAATATATTGGTATTCTGTCAGATGCCCTGAGGTTTTTCCCGCATATTTCCCGTTCCCGTGGGAATACAGAAATTAAACAGACTTAGTTACTAACTGAAAATGTAGCTTTCTATTGCTAAAAGAATTTTTTGAATGGGCTTAGTGGTTTACGTGTGAAAGTGTAACAAACAAGTAAACAATCATTCATATTTGTTTATATAATATATATGAAAGGATTGATGAGATTGGAAAGGAAGTCAGATAAAGCTACGCAAGGATCGTGGCAAGTAGAAGTTTGTAGTCTCTTCTTACCCATAAAATGAGGCAAGATAATCCAAGCGCACGGCAGTGCGCAAGCCAAGTTCCAGTAACAGGCCGCGTGCCTGTCGTGCTCTGTATTAGTTAAGATTCCAAGCTTTTATATAACTTCTCTTACTAATAGTACTAATATTAGTTTTTCTTTTCAAAGAATACGGTTTGGCTTTTGATGTAGGCCTTATAAAACAATAAAATCTAGCACAAAAATATGCCTCTTCAAAGCCCGCAGTGTAGAATATTAGCTCTTGGCAATTTCTTCTAAGTTTATTCTCTTTTGTAGCAGTATTTTATGTTGATTTTCAATTAGTTTTACGACGCAAATTAGGTCCATTAAATATTTTACGATCCATTGAATTTTTTTTTTATTCTTTTACAAGTTAGCCCTTGACTACAATCTCACCTGATGGTAAGTGATGATGCAGTCTAAGATGAAAGCGGGCTAACTTGTTAGGAGGAGGATGAAAATCCACACCCCTTTCGGTTTCTACACGGCATCGTAGCCACGGCCGAAGCCTCCCACCAGCCAAAAAACTTGAAATTTAAAGTAATAATTAAGATAGGGCCAGGCAAGGGTTCAATCCGCCCTCAAGGGCAAAATCCCACGTTACGCTATTACTGATAAGATAACGCAGTAATATTGCAATAACGGCTGTTTAGACGATGGAATTGGAAAGGATCCACAGGATCTTGTATCATAAAGTACATAATAAAGCTTGAGCATAGTTACGTATGTCGAGTCCGCACTAGAAAACGCAGTGTTGGTCGACCCCTCACCAGGTGGATTGACGACATCAAGCGAGTCGCAGGGATTCGCCGGATGCAAGCGGCTCAGTATCGTGATGTTTGGAAGTCCCTACAAAAGACCTATGACCTGCAATGGACATACATCGGCTGATATGATGATAATGATAATTGATAATTATTATGTACTTTATGGCGATCCTGAAATCCATATTATAGTATTGTATTAACTAAGTAAAGCGTGAAAACGATAGATATCATAGAGGTAGGCGTTAGTTGCTTGGTTTCATGCCAGAAGCCATTACTAACAGGCGAGAACATGACCATGCGAGCATTTACTGTATGAGATCGCGCAACTTAATCAAGCGTGCACTGAAATATAATTGTTACAGTTCCTAATTTAAATCAAAACAATGGCATGAGCTTGGTTTTATGCCAGCTAAAGCTAGCAGTATTCAAGCATAAATGATCTTCTCTTGTATTTTAGCATTTAAATTAATTGATTAATCTCTTATATTACTTACTCGGCTGATTAAAAAAAATTAAAGTTGCCCGAATGAATTCTATTCATTTCAACAGATTAATATTAACTGGTTTGGAAAAAAGGTTCTACTGAAAAGAGCTGAGAATAAACTTGACAAATTGGTCTTTTAAAATCAGCATTCTTTACAATGTTTAATATCGTTACATTACAAAAAAAACTATTATACTTATTGTATGAAGATTAAAGCTGATCCAAATGCTTCCAAACATCTTTATCGTTAATAATACTTTTGGCTGGTGGAAGGGTTCGGCCGTAGCTAGTTACTACCCTGCCGGCAAAGACGTACCGCCAAGCGATTTAGCGTTCCTGTACGATGTTGTGTAGAAACCGAAAGGTGTGTGTAATTTCATCCTTTTCAAGTTACCCCGCTTCCATCTTAGATTCCAACATCACTTACCATCAGGTGAGATTGTAGTCAAGGGCTCAATTCACTCGCATATTAACTTTTTCCTCTTCTGAGTGTGTGTGTGTGTGTTCAATCTCAATAGGTAATTACGAGTAGGTGCATAAACTTAGACGTTAAGTAAGAAATTCTAACTAATACGTACTAGCAAGCACATGTGCTTGGTTTCATGCCAGCTCTGAAACTAAATTTTAAACGAACGAATTGGTACACCAGCAGACTTATTACAATAAAATTTCCTAATATGATATATTGTGTATGTGTTCATATAATTTTATCTTAAAACGGAACGTGTGTTGCATTGTGTTTCAAGATGCGAATGTTGCATGGTTTCATGCCAACACTAGTCATAAATAAAGGAGCGTGGACATGGCATGAATTCACAAGGCTTTCTCTGAAACACTACGTGCTATATGAATATGATGTAACTTAATACTACGATACTGTGGTACATATAGTACGAGAACCGGCATAATCCTACTAACATTATAAACGTATTTGTATGGATGTTTGGATGTGTGTTTGTTTGGATGTTTGTTACTGTTTAACGCCGCTACTACTGAAGCGATTTGGCTGATATTTATTTGAGATTTTTTTTTTGATATTTGGAATGGAAATAGATTTTACTCTGGATTAACACTTATCATCCTGAAAAAATCCATGCTTTCCCGAGAGTTGCGAAAACTAATGATTTTGATGATATAAATGTTTGTTACTCTTTCACGCCTCGACTACTGAATCGAATTAGCTAAAATTTGGTATTGAGATATATTATAGCATGGATTAACACATGGACTACTTTTTATCCCGGAAAAATCTATGGTTCCCGAGAGGTTTGTGGAAAACTAAATTCCACGCGGACGAAGTCACTAATAAATAACAGATGAGGGTATTATAAAATGTTTACTTATAAAATTATTGTAAAGATGTAAATTTTAAATGGTGAAATTGTCATTTGAATCACTAAATACTTAATAAATAGTTTGCATGCCAAATTGGCAAGATACATTTACCATCTACATCTACCGACCGCCTGTATATATAATGCATGTATCTGCAAATAAATAAATTGATTGATTGATTGATTGATTGATTGATTGATATTTCTAATGCCTATATGTATATCTATAACTACTACATAATCTAAACTAATATTATAAAGAGGTAACACTTAATGTTTTTGTTTGTTTGCTACAAATCCTCCAAAACTAACAGGTGCTACAGGCTCCAAAACTACTCAACCGATTTTCAATTTTTTTTCATCAATGGAAAGCAACGTTATCGTCGAATAACATATGCTTTATTTTATCACCGTATTCACCGTAAAGGGAACACGAGTGAAGCCACGTCTATTATTATTATAAGGGATGGGATCGTCCTTTCACATGTCATTAACTTTTTACAGCGGAACGCGTCTTACAACTAACTTTTAACCTATTTAATCGGAGTGAGTTATTATTAAAGGATTTCTATTGTTCATACTTATCATGTGGTTTTATTAAATTAATTTAATTATTCGAATAAAATGTTTTCTCTATTTTCCTATTTGTTTTTAACAAAAACATAATTATAAACTTAGACCAACAAAAACGATATATTTTATATTATTGTTTTTATTTTTAAACAATATATTTTTATTTTTAACCGGCTTCAAAAAAAAGGAGGAGGTTTCTCAATTCGTCCGTATATTTTTTTTTTAGTCCATAGTCCAGGAGAAGTATTATTTTTAAAACAACAATATTAAAAATACTAACTTGGTGCAGCGATTAGCCCATGTGGTTTTGGATCATGAAGTCCTGAGTTTGAACCTCGGGCTGATACTATACGATACTGATCAATTTCGAACTGATTTTCAAATTTGAGGTTCATCATCATCATCATTGTCAGCCGATGGACGTCCACTGCTGGACATAGGCCTCTTGCATAGACTTCCAAACAAAACGGTCTCGAGCCGCCAGCATCCAGTGGCCTGCCCATTGCCACTTCAGCTTCGCGACTCGCTGAGCTATATCAGTGACTTTAGTTCGTCTGCGGATCTCCTAGCTATATATAGCTTCTCCATCGCCGGCTGAGTGACTTTGAGCCTTCTTATAAGGCCTATAGTGGCCCATAATTTGAGGTTATCAAGTTTATCTTCGGAGGGTGTGGGTTCGAATCCGGTCCGGGGCATGCACCTCCAACTTTTCAGTTGTGTGCATTTTAAGAAATTAAATATCACGTGTCTAAATCGGTGAAGGAAAACATCGTGAGGAAACATGCATATCAGAGAATTTCTTAATTCTCTGCGTGTGTGAAGTCTGCCAATCCGCATTGGGTCAGCGTGGTGGACTATTGGCCTAACCCCTCTCATTCTGACTGAGGAGACTCGAGCTCAGCAGTGAGTCGAATATGGGTTGATGACGACGAAGTTTATCTTACTTTGTAGACATTTCTGCTCAAATAAAGTACGTTTAATCAAGTTAAAACATGTTTATCCAAATGTGTCAAGCTTTTCACTCTCTAAGGAGGCAATAAAACGGCTCGCTGGAACATACACACACAAAATGCATTACTATTCTCGCAATCTGGTAATAAAGACAGAAAAGGTTTGGAATTTTCATCTGGCAAATGCAATTTTCTTTTATAAAGTGTGCATGGTCCATTAGATGGTAAGTGGAGGCAGTAAACACCCTTTAGGGCCATTATGCTTTTATATTCACGCTTAGGGTTTATGGAATGCTACGCTTTGTTTAGGTATAGTGTGTGTATTTTTTTTTTATTTAACAACTAGCTAACCATATCTTTACTTGAAGCGTTGACTTGGAAGTGATTCTAATTATTTTATTATAAAAATCTGACTGCGTTTTTGAGTTTTCTTTTGTTCTTCTTTCTTCTTAGTAGTAGCCCGGAGTTGGGAAGTTGCGATCATCAGTTTATATTTAACTATCAGACGACTTCATCTGCGTGGAATTTAGTCTGAAGAATGTTCTTATACAACTTTACCCCACTTCCAGCTCAAAAAGCGTGTCCAATCGACGCGCACTCATAACTTATATCATTCTCAACTCACCAGTTGCATTATTCAGCATTCTCCCATTTAATATTCTGACGACATATTTGAGTCTCCTTTCAATTTTTTCCCCGCGCGTCTCGCGTTCTGATGCGGATGGAATTTTGAAAGCTACTTATTGACGCGAATTTCTTAATACTCGTGCTAAGTGATTGTACACAATTGGAAAATGCATAATAAATTATACTTACAACATAAACACTCTAAAACACAAATAGATTGAATACTGATACTGGCCTTGTCTTGTTCTGACCTTCTATATTCTCCAAACATAGAACTGGAGATCCATCTGAGAGAGCGCTTATATTTTTAAGCAGGCCTTGTCTTGTCCTCTCTATATTTTCGTAACAAAGAACTGGATATCTATCTGGGCGAGGGCTTAAACAACCCCTAGCTAAGTCTCCAGTTCCTTGTTAAGATATAGTAGAGGTACAGGACAAGTTTTCAGCTAGCTTCAATTACCTACGTAGTACCTACCCATAAATATCGACCAGCACGGCTATTCTCTAATGATGTTTCGTATAACTCGCAAGTGCGAGTTTTGAATTCGCAGCTATCTTTCTCATTCTATAGTATCGTGTTAAACAGAGAGAGGTAAATTTGAAACTCGAACTTGCAAGTTGTAAAAATATCATTACAAAATAGCCTAGCAGCTCTCGGACTGAAAGAGAAGTAATTTGAGACACATTCATTGATGATATGTCATATATGAAACAATACTTCAGAAAGCAAGTTTTTTGAATAATGCTCTAATACATAGTAATATGAAACAAATCCAACGTTAGGAAATTGTTCTAATTTAAATCCCAATACTTGACCAGCAGAGCAATACATTCAACATTTCCCTGTTAACACGTTCGCTGCAGCACTGATACTTTCCCCTGGTGCGGAACGAGGTTTTTTGACCTCGTACTAAAAAATTATGTGGTGCGGAACGAGGTTTATGGACCTCGTAACGTTTACGAGGTCAATTGACCTCGTTCCACAGCTAACGTGTTAAATGTTAAATTGTAAAAGAATTTCAAGTACGTATATAAATGAGAATATGTGCATACACATACTCGTAAAATGCGCACCGAATTGAGGACCTCTGCCTTTTGTGTAGTCAACACAAAAAAGAGTTGTACAGATATAGCGGACTGCGGACATGTTTAATTATCCAAAATCGTACAGTGGCCGGACGAATTGTTTTTGCCGATGAAACGACAAGTAATGATTATACCTGCGGTATACGGTACACCAGATATTGCGAGTATTCACGCGTATTTATATCTGACAAATAAATTACGCGTCGCAATAATTATAAAACTTATTACGGCCATTCATAACGGCCGGCCTTTACTGTACGTGATTTGTATTAAAAATTACTGCGATATAATTTCGCAAATTTTCGGTTTAACGTTGATGAGTTGTGCGTTAATTTTTAATTTTTGCCCGCTCTCTTTTGTTTATACTCATGCATTTAATTGTTGTTAATTACATTTATTTTTGTGTTTAATAGAAGCATTTAATACTTTACAATAGTTCAATAAGGATAATGCATTATAGTTTGTTTTTTTTAATGAAATATTTTACAGTCAATATAATCACACTATCACACTTCACACTAATATGTAAAGGCGAGAGTTTGTACGTAAGTGTGTATGATTATTCCTCCTTTGCGCTCCAATTACTTAGGCGATTTAGCTGAAATTTGGAATGGAAATAGATTTTAATCTACACTAACTATCATATCGACTATTTTTCATCCCGGAAAAATCCATGGTTCCCGCGAGATTTGTGAAAAACTGAAGTAACAATCGTTGCCTAGAAGGTTTTCAGAACGTCTGAATGCTTTCTCCTCTCTCCCTCCGTCTCGTTTTTCTTGTAAGACAAGAGAAGAGAGGAGTCCCATATACGTTCTTAAGTCGCATGCACCGTACCCACAGAATATAAATAAAGCGCTAATGATCAGTAAGCTCCCTGATACCCATTTGATTTCATCGTCCTCAAGCTCCCTGATAGGTACCCGCTTAATGTCATTTGTGCACTTAGGGCAGGGTCTACCAAAACTCTCTTTTATCACTAGAGGAGAGCCTGATGTATGAATGCCGCTAGCTGGGTTGTGACAGCTTACGAAACATTCCCGTAGCCCAGTCACTAGACGACGAGTATGAACACCGTGGGGTTTTAGTTGGTTTAAGTCCGACATAACCTTCTTGCCTCCCCGTATCCATGAGGATTTCCCCACGTTAAAAAGGGGTCTACCAAAAAATCTGCTTGCTTATATTATATTTCTGATTCTATTCAGAGATGCTCCAAACATAGTTCGCTCCAGCGCCCACCAACTAACTCAGCATAATATATACATGTGGATATATCTGTAAGCTTTGTGTATAGAGTTCATAGAGCCTACGTCGTTATCGTAGATATAAATTACCTAGGAATGTCGTAAACCTTGAAATTTATCTCAATCGCGGCATTATCCGTACGCGAAACTTCGAAGAGCCCATAATACATGATAAAAAACGGCACAATAAATTCGTGGGTCCTACCCACTACATATTTGCTCGTATAGGTAACCGATTTATGTAGTCGACGGGAAAAGGTGTGACTTTGCGGAAATAAGAACCATACTATATTGGCTTTAATTCAGAGATTGCTAATATAACCACAAAAGTGGCTTATTCATCTATACTAATATTGTCCAGAGGTAAAGTTTGACTTAAAAGTGACTTTGTGGGGTTACAGTTGTGCATATATTTGAGGGTAATGTCTGGGTCTACTAAACCTATATTTTTAAAATTCTTCTACCACGAAGATAAAAAGCCACGTTATTTATGAGTGTTACAATTACACACACTAATATTAGCGGCCACTGAAGCGGTTTGGTTGAGATTTGAAATGGAAATAGATTGTACTCTGCAGTATCACATACTTTTCATCCAGGAGAAATCCATGGTTCCCGCGGGATTTGTGAAAAACAGATATCCACGCGGACAAAGTCGCGGGCGTCCGCTAGTAGAAAATATTGATAAAAAGGGAAAATGTAGTATTTTTGTATCTATCCGTATTTTTAACAAAACTGATCTGTAACTACGGCTGATTTCATAGAAGTAAGAAAAGCGCAATATTTAACAGAAAAACTTGGGATTTTTGATACAAAACCACATTTGCTAACCACTGGATCTACGGGGAATTTGAAAATAAGCTTAACTCGTTTAAAAATATAACCGTTGGCACAGACTATTACTAAAAATTATAGCTTTTAAGACAACCCTTAACTGCTTCTTTCGGTCCATATTACACCCATAAATCAATGGCCGGTCCATTCCAACAGATTGGGTGCAGTTACCCTTGCATTACTGCTGACTCCTTCCAATCTCGGCCCTAGACTCACCCTCTCGTTAACATGGACACTTCATTTATATGGATTTGCTCACTTGCCGGGTCAATGAACTCTCTTTTGCCTTCTCAAAGATCTAGATTTGAGATTCTTTTAAAATTACATACTTTGTCTGTCTAAGAGCTTACAAGCTTTTGTGACGGCAAAATTATCTTTGCTACACTATGACAATAATATGTATTAAAAGTTTTCCTTTATTAATGTTCATGTTACGCTTTTCTCTTTGTCTGTTTTATTTTTTTTGCCTTTATGTTTTATCAGACAAAGGACAAGGGTAATCTAAATCTCAGTTAGAAAATAAACGACTTAAAGAAATACTTTTTGCATTTTACTAATGGTAATATATACTTACTGTGTCATCATGAAACTTATCAAGTTATCAAGTAAAACTTATAATATATATAGGTTTTGAAATAGCAATCAATATTTTTTTTATTCTATAATCTTTATTACTACACTACAATAATGGAAATATAATTAAGTGAAACAGAAATATAAGAAAGAAGTAGGATACAAAAAACAGCCTTATCGCTTAGTAGTGATGAATTAGTTTCATTGTTTTATTTTATTAGTCTTGGGGTCTTCTTAATAATTAAAAAACTTGAAAAAAACAAAAACAAAAACACAGTTATCTTTTAATCACAGACATTAAATTTTATACTCATTTATTCATGATTTAGCGTAGTATATTTAAGAAATTAAATATCACTTGTCTCAAACGGTGAAGGAATTTTTTTACTTCTCTACGTGTGTGAAATCTGTTAATCCGCATTGGGCCAACGTGGTGGACTAAGGCCTAATACTAGACTCGTGCTCAATAGTGATCCGAATATGAGTTGTTTTTGATGATATAAGTGCTCTCAACTTACTAGTAAGTACATCAAAAGGCATACCAACTGCCGGGAAAAGAAGAACTATAATAATAGCTCACCAAATCAAAAAGACTGCCAAATGCCAAATTCTGAACAATTGTACCTACAAAATGTATAGAAAATTCACCACTTATGTAATTAAATCCGAGGAACGTGACCCGTTGGAGTTTTCCCAAGTAATTGGCCAATTTTTCCACATCGCCCGCTTCGTAAATATGAAGCAATTATAGCGTCTCATTTTACGCCCCTTACTCTTAGAGATGACGCCGTTTTAGGTAAATTTTACCCGATTGCGTCATAAGGAGGGTAATGTTTTCATTTGGTGTAGTTGGTAATACTTTTAAGCCGGTTTCATTATCTTCTTATAAGTCAAATGACAAACACAAAACTTGAGAAAAACTCACAAGTTTTATGTTTAATATTATCGCGAAACGCGGCCAGCTTTCACGAGCGTGTCACCCGCACCATGCTTTACGAAACGAACTGTAAGAATGTCTTGGGTTTGTAGAAGTAGTTTGAATTGTTAACATAGTTTTATTTCATAAATTAAAATGAGTAACTGTCCGTTAGTCTAATCAATACTAGGATACGACTAAATCGCAATATTTGTTTTTATAGAGAGGTTCTCCTTCAGTAAGCGTTAAAAGAACAATCGAAGAAATCTAGATACTTTATTTTAATTACATTTAAGTAATATTTCATCATCATCATTATCAACCCATATTCGGCTCACTGCTGAGCTCGTGTCTCCTCTCGGAATGAGAGGGGTTAGGCCAGAAGTCCACCACGCTGGCCCAATGCGGATTGGCAGATTTCACACACGCAAAGAATTGAGAAAATTCTTTGGTATGCAGGTTTCCTTACGATGTTTTTCCTTCACCGTTTGAGACACGTGATATTTAATTTTTTAAAATGCACACAACTGAAAAGTTAGAGGTGCATTCCCCGGACCGGATTCGAACCCACAGCCTCCGGAATCGGAGGCAAAGGTCATATCCACTATCACGGCTAGTAAGTAAGTGTAAGTATTTATATACAAAAAATATAAAATTATTTTAAAAAAAGAAATCAAATTATCTCAAAACAAGAGATACTCAGAGCGAGACGCTCTAATAGCTCTAGACATCTCTCCACATTTGATCATGCAAAGTACACACTAATAGCGGAGACAGCTATTAGCATCGCCTCACGTTTGCGTTGTATCGTATGTTTTCATTTTTCATTCTGCTCACATTTCCAACAATGGCCCCGCACAGCTCATATCACTTATCTCTTTAAGCAGACGTACGTTTATTAGGGTTCCGTAATGAAAGGGTGAGAGCCGTAATAGCCCAGATGACCTCTGCCTTCGATTCCGGATTCGATTCAATCGAATCCGGTCCGGGACATGAACCTCCAACTTTTTAGTTACGTGCATTTAATTAAATTTCACGTGTTTCTGATAATGAAGGATTTTTTTACGTGTGTGCCAATCCGCAATGGGTCTCTCATTGTGAGAGGAGACTCACGCTCAGTAGTGAGCTGAATATGGGTTGATAATGTTGATAATAATGATGAACCAAACGGTAAAACGAGATCTTAGTACTAAAACTGGCCGTCCGACCGTCTGCGTCTGTCCGCATGTCACCAGTATCTTATGAAGTTAGATAGTTGAAATTTTCACAGATAATGTTAACAACAAATTTAGTATTTAAAAACAATAAAATAAATATTTAAAGGGACTTCCATACAACAGAAGTGATTTTATTTGTCGTTTTTATAGATAACTAATCGACGACCCGCCGCCCGCCCAAATACGGGCACAAAATATAGCCAGTGACACTCATAAATAACGTCGCTTTTTAATGGTAAAAATATTTTCGAAATCGGTTCAGTAGCTCCAGCTATTACCCCTTACAATATCACTAACTTTACCTCTTTATTATAGATACGGAACCCTACGTGTGCGAGTCTGAGTCACACTTGGCCGGTTATCTCTTTAGGCAGACGTACATTTATTATGAAACGCTGCAACGAATTTTAATACCATTAGTATCGTACAGCTAATTACATTATCATTAGTTTCAGCATAGCAGCCCGATTTCTATATGGATTCGCTATAAGCTAATTTTGGTGTGCTCTTTTTGGATTATACTAGATAAATTAGCAATAACACCTATATGTGAAACCAATTTAATTTATTTTAAACTAAACAGAAGGTACCAAATACAACAAGAGTACTTAGTAGTGCTATTCAATTTCATCACATATTTTCGCTTATTAAAGTTCTAAGATCGTATTACTCCATGCTTACATAAATTGTGAGTTAAATCATTTATAGTCGACAACTTTTATAGTACGATAGAAAAACACAAAATTATTGGTACAATTTCGTAGATTTGTTAATTACTTTTTATTGTATTCCGATAATCAAATTTTGTAAAGTCCCATTATCTCATTGGTTCGTAAAAGTAATGTAGTAAAATGTTCGTATAAAAAAGAGTGGTGCAATTTAAATGCACCAATTTAGCTTAGCAACTCAAATAAACAAGGCGGGAAATTTAAATCCCAGCTGATTTTACTAATGGTTATTATTTGGTTAGTGCATATCATAGTATCATATCATGCTGTATTTTTCATTTTAATGAGTATTTTAAATATGACTAATATTCCCTGTTACCCTACAACTAGACGGAAAAGACTATGAGTGGGAATTTAGTCCAGTGGAGGGAATCAAATAGCGACCTCGCGGCGGTGAGGTGATGAGTCCGACCCATTTACCGTTTACCTATTGAGGGTTTATGTTACCTTTCCTCCATACATTACCAACAATGGCTACTGCACTATCATTCAACTCCGCATAACAGACGTGCCTATGTCTTTTGTGAAAAGCTGCATTATTTAATCCCATCAGGATCAGACGGCTAATTACATTATCATTAGTTTCGGCGCAGCGAACCGTTACACTGCTATAAACTGTATGGAGTGAGTGCCTATCGCGGTCAGACTTACCTCATTTTATAGAGACTACCATAGGTAAGTACGGTTGCCCATTATGGAGTTTGTGTAGGCTTTGGAAGGAACCAGGTTTCTTTTGGATTTTTTGTATTGTAGTTTTAGAGTATTTTTTGAATATTATTTTTATTTTTTTCTTGCTGTTATAATGTCATGTCCCCTGTCGCCAGTCATTTAGCTTCGAGGCAACTCCTTGAAAAAACCCGAAATTTAAGATTTTTCGACAAAACTTTAATGGTATTTTGCCAAAAAGCTAAGATCGTGGGGACTAGAGACATGATTTCTCATGATAACACATAGTAAATATCACAAAATTACGTTTTATACTTGGACAGTTGAGAATCTGAATACTTAAAACGTTCCAAAGCCATCAGTCTATATACCATAGTTATCAACTGTAGGTAGGGTTCTAGGTTCCTATCTAGACATGGGTTGACAAAATTCCAGCATTCATTAAATAAGGTACATTAGGTAAGGTACATTAAGCCCATGTATCGTTGCTCGAACTTAACTTAACATCTCAACGAGACTGTCCACCACCTGTCTACATCCTCCTCCTCCTCGAGTACTTTGCCCACATTACCAAGAAAGAACTTAGGGAAACTAGTGATCACTGGTAAAGTGGAAGGAAAGAGACCTTGAGGACGTAGATCGATACATTGGTCAGACCAAATCTCTCTACACCAAGGTACACGAGGCTCTGCAAGTCGCGAAAAGCGGACCCATTTGGCGCGACATCGTCAAAATGGAAGCTTGTATTAGGGGTCATGACCCTCAGTAATGAGGAATACGTAAGGAGGAGATTAAATAAGGTATGTCTGGGTACCGCAGGCTCGTTCTGCAGCAGACGGGTTCGCGGCATTATTAGGTATTATTTGAGTGCGCGGTCGGGGATTCAGAAAGGAAAGTTTATTTCGCATTGCGCTTTTAATATTTCGATGGGTTCTAACCACACACTCGTAGCGGAGTAGGTATTTTGTGTTACATATTTTTTCTTTTTTATTTAACCCGTAGATATGTGTACGTGGTACCAATATTAGTTTAATTACTATAAAGGGTTTACATTATATGATAAAATATGAATTTTCTTATTATCTTTTTTAGAAATTATATTTATAATATTATTCAGGAATTAATATAGTGCTTAAAGCAAACATTCTAATTACATATGCTAATTTGTATCTATCGCTCTCTGTCTATAGTATCCTGTTAGAAAGGGAGAGGTGAAGAGAATAATGCTGATGGACTAGCATACTCAATAAGCAAACCTGTTCAGACGCGCTATAAGCACGTCCCCTTCCACCCGCGCAGCAAGTAGCATGCTTGTAAATCGAACGACTGTTGATTCTTGAACAAGCTCGAAAAAAGCATGCTTATTATTAGCAATGTTGCGATACACATGCTAATAAGTAGCAACTGCTCAATAGTAGCATGCTTTCGTGCTTGAAATGAGCATGTGTAACAGCAGCTTAAGTTTACAAGCTCTTTTAAAACGTCAGGTAATAATATTATACTTAAGATAATGGTGATAATAATTAGCCGAAAACTTAAAATTAAAGTTACGAGGGTTCCAAATATACCAACTTAGATTTATACCTATATTTATAATATGGTGATAATGTAGAATACCACGTACGGTTTGCCGATCACAACAAGGCGATTGCATCGTTTTATTCAATTTGTTCACCCTCCAAAGGGTACCTACATGGGATGAAGATAAATACATGTCCACCGGGTACCGGATCCGCCCATTTTGGATTTTACTAAATCCTTACAAATTATCGGAGCGTTTCGTTCGTTCCGTCCTTCCGTTTGATTGACTTTTTACTCGCACCATTTATTTTACAATACAATTTGTTTTAGGAGAATTTTAAACAATTTCGGCTGAGGAAATGGCCTAACGTTTTATTGGGGACTTTTAAATTTGCTTATCTGTAAACCTTTTGTTGTGTAATGGAATCAAAATGTTAACTTTAACTAACCATGTACTTTTTATGAGATGAATATCTTCGCACTTCATAGAGCAAGAGCGATGCCGCAAATCATATACTAAGTTACTCTAGAGCCGAGCTGTGTATTTAGATTAACTTATTTCGCGACACTTTTGACTTCTAATAATATACGAGACGTTGCTCACGAGATTACCGCCATGTGGAATGTTGTGTCAACTATTATTATTCCGATAGTTGTTTCAGTCATTGGTCTTATAGCGGAAAGCTTCGACCAACATCTTAAGAAGCTTTCACTTAACTGTTGGATCGGATAGAGAAGGCAGTGATTCTTGAGACGGCGCGTATTGTGACGAGGTTCCTCAATCTAGAGCCCTGACCACCGGTTGCTTGGACACATAAATGTCCCGCAGCGGGAGGGTTGATTTTTTATTTATACATTTTGACAGTGTTTTGTATTACATTTTTATATTAACATTGATAAAAAATTAAAAAAAGGACTAAATAAATGAGAGTATAAAATTTAGAAAATCCCTCTTAGTGAATAGATCAGAAACTGAATAGGTAGTTCATTAGGTCGATCTTTAATTCGAGAGACCTTGTGTTCGATCTTCGTTCATTGGTCTATTGAAGTAGTATTGTTAAATTATTATCATTCATTTCTACAATTTATATATTTATATACCGAATAACTATGATGCCGAAAAATAAATAATTATAAAATAGAATAATAAATAACCAAATCCTTTGTAAGATTAGGGAATGTACTACGTGAAATCTGTATCTGACTCGTGTAAACTCGAAGCGAACTGCAATTTACGTACCAAATCGAGTGTGAACGAAACCACCATTTCGAAACCGCACCGCTTTTCCTACGTTTTTTATTCCTACACAAACATCGAAGCCAACTTCCAACGTATTGTTGTCTTTCTTAAATCAACGCAAATAAAGGGAGATGGAAAATTGGCGCCAACATTGGCGAATTGGGATTGTCTTGTACGTATTATAGAGTATAGTTGTTTATAGTAGGGGAGCGACAGCTATGAGATTGAAAAACGCGGGATGGCTCTAAACTGCACTTCTTTATGGGCTGCGTTCGTAGTATTTTTTTTTCTGTAAATGTAGATGAAATGGTTGACGCTTTGAGACCGCTGATTGCGTATTTTCAAGTTTTTCCTTCTTATGCAGAGAGTCTTTGTCATGTTTTCTATTATGTGTGATGTTTCTTTGCGGTATTAACATGTAGCTAATGAGCAAGAAAATATTTACGATGGTTTTTTTAATACAATATAGAAAAAGCAAGCAGATAGCCCTCCTAATTTGACAAACCGTTGCTTTTACAGAGCAATATTTCACAGGCAAGTATTCCTAAAATAGTTTTTTTTTCAAAGAATATTTTCCATAATTATCTTTTTTTAAATATGACTAATATTCCCATTACCCACCAATTAGTCGAGAAAGGCTGTGTTAGGAGTGAGACGAACCACCACTTTATATGACCTTTTTTTCTATATTTAATTAAGTCAAAAAAGTAATAACTTGTAAAAAAATAATATATCGCTTTTTTGCCAAACTGCATATATTATGATATAATCTAGCTCTTAGCCAAGATTTTAGCTATATTGGTAAATCTATAGATAACCTCATGCACTGATAAACACAAATTACAAGAATCAGAAGAAAACGGACCACGAAAAGGCATTCCGTGATTCAAACATTGTGTAACAGGAAATAAGACGCTGTAGACGCTCAGAGTTATCAAGCTTATAGGGCTATAGTATATTTCATACTGCCCTTTTATAGCTTAAGTTAAAAGTTTTATAGACGGATCCGGAGTAACACTAGTCTTGATACTCACCCTTAGCGGTCCACGGTCAAAGTTAAACCGTCGATATGCAATCAATGAGAACGTTTTGTAAATAGAAAACCAAATGGCACGGACAAAAGGGGGAGCCCCCGAAAATCTGCGCCTGTGACTGGGGTAAGCAAGCCCGAAGACACGATAACGCCGGAGGGTTAAAATCTAATTTGCAAATGCATTTCCTGCCTTTCAGCCCGCGCCGATGTGGAACCGCCTTTACATTTTTAAACGAACCGAAATTCCGTTTGGCTTGCGACTATATTCAAATTCGGAATCGTTAATTTCGTGTACGTTTGTTTAGAAGCTTTTATTTAATTTACCATGTTATGTACGAGTGTGTCTGTGTGTGTGGGTCTCTGACTGTTTCAATGTTTGAATAACTTTTTTTCTTTAAAAAGCTATTCAAACATTGAAAAAGGTTTTTGATGAAACAGTTCATAAATTTATTTTAATATGATCACATTCGTTATCAATCCATATTCGGCTCACTGCTGAGCTCGAGTCTCCTCTCAGAATGAGAGTTAGGCCGATAGTCTACCACGCTGGCCCAATACGGATTGGCAGACTTCACACACGCAGAGAAAATTCTCTAGAATGCAGGTTTCCTCACGATATTTTCCTTCACCGTTTGAGGCACGTGATATTTAATTTCTTAAAATGGTGAGGTGCATGCCCCGGACCGGATTAGAACCCATACCCTCCGGAATCGGAGGCAAAGGTCATACCCACTGGGCTATCACGCCTTTGATCATATTCGTTGGTATGTAATAATTATGATCATGATCATATTACCTTCCTTACTTATTTGAATGACTAACGACTTTGTTAGGAGTAGGTATCAGTTATATCCAGTTTATAGGTGCAAAAATACACTGCTCCCCTGAGGACTAGTTACGGACCTGTATTGGAGACGGGATTAATTGTCCATTTTTCATTTTGTACCTACTTATTATGCTTACCTCAGTTAAAAACCTAATGGACGCCACTGGGTCCAAAATTGATGATGATAATAATAGGCCTTTAGGCAGGATTTGTGCCTTTCACTGTTGAGCCTAGCTCTTCACCTTGAAGCTATCGAGACTTCAACTTTACATGCTATTTTATTACTGGTGGCAATAGACTAAAAATAATTAAAGGAAGAAGAAGAAATACTTTATTGCACACAAAATACAAAACAAATTAAAAAAAGAAATATTTAATAGTAGATTTGAACTATTTCACCTAACCTTGGTGATTTTGTAGTTTCGCTGACAATTAAGATGTCAAAGTTTAAGTTCATTTATTTCAGTTGGGCTTAGTTTAAAAATACTTTTAAAATATCGGGTTATGTCATGAGACGATAGTGAAAAATGTAGTAGGTATAGTACTAATTAGTGATGATAGAAGCAAGATAATATAGACGCATAGATTGATGAGTGAAACAACATACATACCTACTCATAGATAGAAAATAAAATGAACACTAAACAGTCCCGAACTCCGTCAAAACTGACATATCTACTATACAACCCTTCACCCCTTCGAAAGGATACAAACAACTTTATTCCTTCTATATCATTTCGTACAAATTTTCATGTGCCTTAATCTGCATGACCCTTTAGGGTCTTAATTGGACCCCACCCCACTAATCCAGTGCTAGGGGCACCAAATAAGGTTCTGTGACTAATCCTAGTTAATCCTTAACTAAAACAAAAACGTACACCCACTATTTTATTTAAATACCTGCTCCTTGAGTTCGTTATAAAGCTAATGCTTACTTAGTAAGAGTTTCCTTATAAATTAGGTTAACTAAAATCCTTTTTGGGTTACTTACGAAATAGCTAACTGGTATAACGTTCTTAGTTGTTAAGTTTTAGTTATTTCCCGAGTTATTTTACAGTAGAATTAACAAAATTACTTTACTTTAATTTCTTGTATAAGTGGCTTATAAAGTTATTTTTCCTTAATTTTTTTACTAGAAGACGCGCGCAACTTCGTTCGCGTAAAATCAGTTTTATTTTTTATCCGTGGATTATCCCGGGAAAAAAAGCCTATGTTCTTTCCAAGGTGCACTCTATGTCTACCAAATTTCGTTCAAATCAGTTCAGCGTTTTAGCCGTTAACACAGACAGATTTACTTTCGCATGATATTAGTATAGATTCAATGACAAGTTAATTCTTGATTGCGATACTACCTAATGTAGACGATGCAGTAAGCTTCCTTGGAAGAAGTAGGTACAACTTTATTGTACCCATACCTCTGACATTTACTAGGTACTAGATGATTACTACTTTCTTCAGAAGTTTTAAAAGTATTTTTTACCGACTTTAAAAATAGGAGAAGGTTCTCAATTCGACGCGTATGTTTTTTTTAACGTTAGTTACCCCATAACTTTGTCATTTACTAACCAATTTTGAAAATTCTTTGTTTCTTTGAAAGAATATACTTCCAGATTGGTCCCATTTCGTTTTCATGAAAATCAGTTTAGTAATGGTAAAATCAAAATAACTGAAATTCGTCTTTGAAGTCTGTTCCATTTTGCTGTTAAAAATATTATTGTATCTGATGGTCGTAAAATAAACATACCCTGCTCTGGCTTCTGGTGAAACGTGCAGGACTTTCTGCTGATCTGAGTGACGTTGTCGGATGGATGGATGGATTCGTCGGATAATAACAAATAAGATTAATAACCAATCTTACTAATTACTAGTCACTGTAGAACTACCACCAACGCTAACTATGGGCCTCATAAGAAGGCTCAGAGTCACACAGCGGGCGATGGAACGAGCTACGTTGGGAGTGTCTCTGCGTGATCGAATCAGAAATGAGGAGATCCGCAGAACAACCAAAGTCACTGACATAGAACGACGAGCAACTCAACGAGTTGCGAAGCTGAAGTGGCAATGGGCGGGGCACATAGTTCGAAGAGCCGATGGACGTTGGAGTCCCAAAGTGCTAGAATGGCGACCCCGCACTAGTAAGCGCAGTGTTGGCCGACTCCCCACCAGGTGGAATGACGCATCAAGTGAGTCGCAGGGATTCGCTGGACGCAGGTGGCTCAGTATCGTGATGTTTGGAAGTCCCTACAAAAGGCCTATGTCTTGCAGTGGACGTCCATCGGCTGATATGATGATGATAGTTATCTACCTCAAAGTAATGTTTGCTGCTGTTAAAAAAAAAATGAAAAAAATTTTCGCAGTCCGCAAAAAAGGGCAGTTTATCAAACTGTCGGGATGTGAAGGCTATTCCCATCAACCCGCACATCATAATACAAAGCGTGTACCTTTCCCCGGTCCGTTTAATAACGCGGATTGGTCGAATTTCGACCATTTTCGGAATTTCGCCAATGTTCACGCTCCATTGCCGGCGGAAATTACATTGCGTAGGAGAACGGTCTTTTTGTTCGGCTGTTGTATCGATTGGCGTTTGTTGTGTTAGCGTTTGATGTCCGACTTCTACAGATCGAGATATAGGTTTGGCGTTACTTGTAGTGGTAGGGTACAAGCACGTTTGTTTGTGGAACTGAAGGAGCGTCAACAAAAGAAAAACACGATTAAAAAACATTCTGTTTATAAGTAGTTACTAATGGCAAGCAATATAAAAAAAATATACTCCAGAAAATATGAATTTCCTAAACATAGCCAGTTTCTTCATGTAGGTAAAGCTAAAGTAAGAGTAAAAGTAGTAAGTAGTAAAGAAGACTATTTTTCCGTGAATAGACCGTTACTTTTGCTATAAGACGTTACTTTGACTGTTACTTGCGATGAAGAAATTGGCCGTAAGAATGTGAATTCATAGTGTCAAATCAATCAATCAAATGTGTATGTTTGTTTTCTTTACGCTGCGGCTTCTGAAGCGGTTTGGCTGAAAGGAGATGGTCCAAAATTGTATGGAACCCAGATCCAGTCGTTGTACCCTAACGGAAATAAAAGAAAATATTTTTTTTTAACTATTTTTGATTATACAAATCTACGAATTTTTAAAAAACTTTAATTCTTTCGAAATAATATTCATTATCTCCCAAGAAATGCAACACTAATACGGGTAATATTGGCGGACTGATGACGTTTTCAAACAGTAATCGATTTGACGTTTGCTGTCAATTGTCATGCCATAGTTGCTTTAAGGGCGCCAACTTGATATAACTCAAAAACTTGGGGTTTAATTTTATTTATTTCTTTTTATTTAATTACATGCATTACACTTTAATAAATATTTTAATAAGATATTTTTTAATTTTTAATGATGCAGGGTACAAGAGTGGACCTGAAATGGACATCTCCTTTGGAATAGGAATAGATTTTACTATGGATTAACACACAAGCTACTTTTCTTTCCGGAAACTGAGTTCAACGCGGATAAAGTCGTAGCTAATTAAAAATAAATTTGAATAAAGAGAAACCGTAAAGATAATAAGAAACACAGCACTTTTATGACATACCGTTTCTCAGTAGACTCCGTTCCACTCATTACGCCAAGATTTCACCCGCACAAGAACAAAGTCCGAAACGACGCCACTAATGTAAAAGTTGTGCGAACTTGTCCCCGGGACATGTCAGGAGTTGCCGACTTTTTGATGTGTGCACCAACCGTTGGAACTTGTGAGGGCTCGCCGAAGCGCAAAACTATCCTATCATCCGTTTACTTCTTGTTCTTGGAAGAATAGTAACTTTTTATTAAATGACTTTGATTAACTCTTTATTACTTTTGAGTGCTATTTAGTATGCCGGCTTATGACTAACTTCCACTTCTGATTAACGGAGAACAGACGAAATAACGCAGGCTAAATATCGGAATATCGTGTTAAGTCTCAACTAGGTTCTACGCTTTATATCAGGTAGGGCAAATACACAAAGTAAACTATCCATAGCAGCATAGAGCAGTGATAGCCCAGTGGATATGACCTCTGCCTCCGATTCCGGAGGGTGTGGGTTCGAATCCTGTCCGGGGCATGCACCTCCAACTTTTCAGTTGTGTGCATTTTAAGAAACTAAATATCACGTGTCTCAATCGGTGAAGGAAAACATCGTGAGGAAACCTGCATACCAGAGAATTATCTTAATTCTCTGCGTGTGTGAAGTCTGCCAATCCGCATTGGGCCAGCGTGGTGGACTATTGGCCTAACCCCTCTCATTCTGAGAGGAGACTCGAGCTCAGCAGTGAGCCGAATATGGGTTGATGACGACGACGAAACTATCCATCAATACCGTTGACTTACTTCTACAGGTCTACCCTATAATTACAATATTAATCAAGAATAACGCTAAACTATCAGATGTAAACCAGGATTAACTAACATAGGGCAGGTAGTCAAGCACGAACGCACGGGCTGGCAACCGCTAGTAGCAGGTTTAAAGGATCCTTTTATTACATGTAAATGATCCCCTTCCCCGCTCGTGTTGCCTTCCAGCTAAGTAACTAACAATGCAATGGCTTGACTATACGAATAACAGACTCACTCAATTCTTTCACTCACTGCTACACTGACTAGATTCACCTAAAGAGTTCAACTGAATAAACTTGAGAGTTAATACCGCGTGGCGCGTGCTCGCTCCAAGATCGTCAACTGGCAGCTGCCCACAGACAAACAAGTGACAGATAAACGACACGTACTCCTTGACGTTTCTAACAGATATCGCTACCTAATTAGTTACTCTGATTAATGTAGAATGGCGCTACTATTTACTCCTCCGACAAGTATATACCTTTGGCATTATAGAAGTCTGCCAATCCACATTGGGCCAGCGTGGTGGACAATTGGCCTAACCCCTCTCATTCTGAGAGGAGACTAGAGCTCAGCAGTGAGCCGAATATGGGTTGATATTGATGATGATGATATAGTAATAATTTGAGAAAGTGCTCACTTGGCCGCGGAATATTTTATTAGGCTTAACATGCGCCCCACGACATTTCTCTATATAAAACGGAGGTCCTGGGTTCGATCCCCGGCTGGGTCGATTGAGATATTCTTAATTAGTCCAGGTCTGGCTGGTGGGAGGCTTCGGCCGTGGCTACTTATAGTTACCCTACCGGCAAAGACGTGAAAAGTCGAGTGTAGCTCTTTGTTACTACTTCTGTATTACTGTTGAGCAGTAGCGAAGGATGGAATTTAAATGAAAGTGTATTATTTAGATATGTTAGCCCTAGCCTACAATATCACCTGATGTTAAGTGACGATGCAATCTTTGATGGAAGCGAGCTAATTTGTTAGGAGGAGGATGAAAACCCTTTTCGATTTTTACACGATATCGTTCTAGAACGCTAAATCACTTGACGGTACGTCTTTGCCGGTAGGGTGGTAACTAACTACCAGCCAGACGTGGACAAATTAAGAAATCAATCGGCCCAGCCAGGAATCGAATCCACAACCTATTGTAAATCCACCGAGCATACCATTGCGCCACGGAGGCCAACGGAACGTGTATCCTGATAGATCACGTACTTCACACCATGAATAGACGAGATAGATATTTTGTAACGGTGTTTCAGCTTTATGCCAAGAAGAAAATCTTTATGAATTGGAAGTAGAGTAAAGATTGCTTTTAAAAAACTATTCGTTCTACACCAATAAAGTCTAATTACTAAATTAAAAAGTATTTTCATTATTTCCCACAAAACTTTAAGCCGCAGTGTTCGTTGCACGTAAGAATTTCTTCGCCAACTTGCCACAATGTTCCGATTATCTTAATTAACGAGAGCACACTCGAATTAATCGCTATTTTAACTTTAGTTTAACTCTATTTCTTATTGGAGCGTCTTCCGAACTATTGTAGGTAAGAACTCGGATCTGAATACTTTCCTGATTGAATTATTCATGATAATTTATGACGGGAATTGTGTGAAACTTGTTCCATTATAATTGGCATTTCAATACTACTTTACCAGCTGGCCTATTCACTATTTTGGTCTTTATTATCAACCTTTTAAAATGAACAGTAAATCAATTGAAAAATGTACTTACTTTATAATATCTACCTATCTAGCCTGCTGATGTGATAGTGAATTAGCCTGCTGATGGCTAAGTTAATATCTCTATCGCTGGTGGTGTCTTAGAAGGGTAGGATTCGATTCTTGGATTTAGAAGTTTATAATTTCCGTCGTAAAGGTCGTGCGAACTACAAAAACCAAACATTTTAATTTGGTAGACTACTAAATCAAACAAAAACGAATCAATTAAAGCTAAAAATAATACTAACAAATTGAATTTATGAATGTGTTGTATGTTTAAAATTTTAGGTTTAGCCAACGAGTTTTAAAACTTTTGTTTTACAAAGAAATATCTACTTCCATTGGTAACTTAGTATTTACCTATATACGTAGCAATAATACTAGTTTGACTATATCACGTGTCTTAAACGGTGAAGGAAAACATCGTGAGGAAACCTATATACCAGATATTTTCTTAATTCTCTGCGTGTGTGAAGTCTGCCAATCCGCATTGGGCCAGCGTGGTGTACTATTGGCCTAACTCCTCTCATTCTAAGAGGAGACTCAAGCTCAGCAGTGAACCGCCGAATATGGGTTGATAACGACGAGGTTATAAAATACATCCAAAGTAAGCTTGTAACATATAATTACAACTTTTTATAGATAAAACTCAAAACAAACCACTCCCTTTTGGAAATTGTTGAGAATGTAAAAGTAAAATCCATCACACTGACACCGGGAAGTAAAACCACTTAACGCTAATAAACTGGAATAAAAACGCCGTAAGAAAGAAACACATAAAATTAATTTTTGATTTATTTTACGAGTGCCCGGGGCGGGGCTCTGGGAAACTCGACCCGGAGATTTCTCGTACATAATAAAATACATAACATCTTTCAAAAGATGTAGCTTTTTTATTTTCATTTATTTATTTACAACACACACATTGAAAGAAACCTAAATTAAACAATTAAAAGGTTCTGCACTTAATGTACCTACAATTTTTTTTTTTTTTTTTTCACAGGAGCTCGAGACTCCTCTCAGAATGAGAGGGGTTAGGCCAATAGTCCACCACGCTGGCCCAATGCGAATTGGCAGACTTCACACACGCAGAGAATTCAGAAAATTCCCTGATATGCAGGTTTTCTCACGATGTTTTCCTTCACCGTTTGAGACACGTGATATTTAATTTCTTAAAATGTACATAACTGAAAAGTTGGAGGTGCATACCCCAACTTTAACGGTTTAATACATTAATAATTTATATTAATAATTTCCTTTTTATTACAGGTATGTTATATAGCAGCACTATCACCACCGTACAGTCTGTGACGTAAGTAGAGTCTCTTATCATTTATTTTGGCCATCGGTAGCCCAAAACATTAATACCCTTGTGTACCTTTACAGTGCCTTTATTTAACGATATGTCATCAAGCCTCCCCAGGCTTTATAAATAAGCTTTATTGCCGCAATAAAGTATCCTCTAACGCCAGACTAAGTGCTCCGTATTGACGTATACCGACGCATACAAAATCCCTTTTGCACTAACGAAATTGCGTCCAAAAATTCGTTTTTCGTCACTATAAGGGATCTCTTCATGTATTTCTTTAATATTAGTTGATAAATTTGAATAAATAGATGATTAATATTGATAATTTAGGAAATAATAAACTAACTTTCAATAGATGAACAATAAAGGTAACGAAAACCCACTAGATTGTCGTACCCACTCCTAATACAGTTTTTCTGATTAATTGGAGGGGAACAGGAATATTCCTCATCATCGTTATCAACCCATATTCGGCTCACTGCTGAGCTCGAGTCCCCTCTCAGAATGAGAGGGGTTAGGCTAATAGTCCACCACGCTGGCCCAATGTGGATTGGCAGACTTCACACACGCAGAGAATTAAGAAAATTCTCTGGTAATCAGGTTTCCTCACAATGTTTTCTTTCACCGTTTGAGACACGTGATATTTAATTTCTTAAAATGCACACAACTGCAAAGTTGGAGGTACATGCTTCGGACCGAATTATTATAACAGGAAAATTAATGAATTAATAGTAATACAGAAAATATATCAAATATTCTTTAAAAAAAACCATTACCTAGCTAAAATCGAAGCAATGTTCTACATTCACATCGCTTCGATTGTAGCATGGCAGTGTATTGCAGAACGCCCATAGATCACATATATACAATATGTAAAGATACACTTAGTTACACATAACACACACGATACATATATACTGCATTAGGGAGTGCCGTGATAGCCCAGTAGAGCCGTGATAGCCCAGTGGATATGACCTCTGCCTCCGATTCCGGAGGGTGTGGGTTCGAATCTGGTTCGGGCATGCACTTCCAACTTTACAGTTGTGTGCATTTTAAGAAATTAAATATCACGTGTCTAAAACGGTGAAGGAAAACATCGTGAAGAAACCTGCATACCAGAGAATTATCTTAATTCTCTGCGTGTGTGAAGTCTGCCAATCCGCATTGGGCCAGCGTGGTGGACTATTGGCCTTACCCCTCTCATTCTGAGAGGAGACTCGAGCTCAGCAGTGAACCGAATATGGGTTGATAATGATTATGATGATGAAACGACACGTACTCCTTGACGTTTGTAACATTTTTTTTAAATAATGAGCTTTACGGCTCTGGGTTCTAGCCCTTTTGAGTAACGTTTGTAACAGATATCGCTACCTAATTAGTTACTCTAATTAATGTAAGATGGCGCTACTATCTAATCCTCCGATATATACAATACGTAAAGATACACTTAGCTATACATAACACACACGATACATATATACTGCATTAGGGAGATTCAGTCACTTGTACACTTTATATCGCACCCCCACAGCTTAGCAATAAATGTAATGGCTCCGTGCACTGCTTATCGGTCAAGATTATGTCTAAGGCCGTAATGTAGTGCGATATTATTGCTTTATTTGTCACGTATCAGCGAAGCCCGCCATTTTGTGGAGCGGATTGAATAATTGAACGGTTTTAGCCCGCAATTTGATAAGGATTATGGTTATGGATGAATTTTTTTAGATTTAATTTAGATGTTCAGCCGAAATCGACTGTTTTTGTTTACGACATTGTCTTCTTTTTCAATGAACATTTTTAAAAATGCCCCTAAGATTCACTATCTGTTGTAGTCTGCAGCAGTAGTATCAATTTGTCTTTATTATGACTTCATCATGTATTTATTATTATATTTTGATATGTATTATATTCATTATTGTAGGTTCGCTTGTTAGCTCAGACCAACTATTCTATAGGACCTGCCTCGCTATACGTTAATTTTCTGTCAATGTAAATGATCAACGATCTAATGCAATTGTAAAAACTGTCTCTATAGCAGCGATGTTTCATAGTTGTAATCGTGTTCGTCGGTTAAAGAGCTCCGTAAAAATACCTTTTTGTGTAGTTGAATAATGTAAAAAACAGGCAAAAACTTATAGTTTAGTAAAAGATATATACCAAATCTAAGCACGTTTTCCTTAGAAAATGACAGAAAATTTCGTTAGTGAATATGGGTCCGATACTGGTCCTTCTATAATTGGTCTGAGCTTGTTAGCGATAAGATCGCATAATGTGCATTGTGCATTTTTTCTAAAAAAAAAAGTTCGTGTCTATTGTATTATGTGTTATTTGTGGTTTAATATATTGTGTATTTTCTTTCTTCTTAATGTCTACCTACTGCGCCACAGAGTTTATATGGTACACCATAAGAAATACGAAAATAAGTCACAATAATACAATTTCCTCTGAAATAACTAGATCATTGGATCTGCTTCAACGAAATGACGTAATGAATCATGACCACTTCAACAATACTTGAATTATGAGTGCGATCTTATCCGAACCACGAGCTTTGATGGTCCCCCCTCCAAAAAGTGTATGGTTGCCGGTTGACGGATTAGTACCTAATTACGGTATTGCATGATACCATCGAAATTGAAAGGGGCCCCAGCTGTCACTCGCAGAAAACCTACAAAGTTCATTATTGATAAAAGATCCTTTGATATATATGCCTAGCAACCATTACCAGGATGCAGGCGTTATTTTGAAGTTCATTTTGAGCAATGAAAGTCAAATTTATTTGAAACTAGCGGACGCCCGAGACTTCGTCCGCATGGAATTCAGTATTTCACAAATTCCGCAGGAACCATGGATTTTTTCGGGATGAAAATTAGCCTAGGAGTTAATCTAGATTAAAATCTATTTCCATTCGAAATTTCTGCTAAATCGCGTCAGAACACGAACTTTCGCCTTTTCAATATTAGTGTGATCCTCCGCGAAAAATTAACGAACTTGTGTGGCAAAGAACTCAACGCACATTTTACTTGGACACAAAGTAATCTATAATTTTTAAAGAGGAAATATAGTATTTCCATACTAATATTATAAAACGGTAAAGTTAATGGTGTTGTAGGGGTAATTTTAGGATTAGCCCAACCGATTTTGAAAATTCGTTTACCGAAAGCCACGTTATTTGTGAGTGTCATAGACTATTTTATCCCCATGATTTTATGGAAACGGAAAAAACGAGGTTGAAGTCGTAATTTTCATTAATTGTGCTAAGAAACACAATATATCCAAATGGTGACACCTGCAAGATGTAGTTACCTACAAACAGCTATATTTCAATTTTTAACAACACGTAAGTAAAGTAGTCAAGTAACTAAAGCCATTCATGATAGCTAAGTCAAGTAACACAATGTATCCAAATGGTGACACCTGCAAGATATAGTTACCTACAAACAGCTATATTTCAATCATTAACAACACGTAAGTAAAATAGTCAAGTAACTAAAGCCATTCATGATAGCCAAGTCAAGTAACACAATGTATCCAAATGGCGACACCTGCAAGATGTAGTTACCTACAAACAGCTATATTTCAATTTTTAACAACACGTAAGTAAAGTAGTCAAGTAACTAAAGCCATTCATGATAGCTAAGTCAAGTAACACAATGTATCCAAATGGTGACACCTGCAAGATATAGTTACCTACAAACAGCTATATTTCAATCATTAACAACACGTAAGTAAAATAGTCAAGTAACTAAAGCCATTCATGATAGCCAAGTCAAGTAACACAATATATCCAAATGGCGACACCTGCGCCAGTATGTAGTTACCTACAAACAGCTATGTTTCAATCTTTAACAACACGTAAGTAAAATAGTAAAGTAACTAAAGCCATTCATGATAGCCAAGTCAAGTAACACAAAATATCCAAATGGCGACACCTGCAAGATGTAGTTACCTACAAACAGCTATATTTCAATCTTTAACAACACGTAAGTAAAATAGTCAAGTAACTAAAGCCATTCATGATAGCCAAGTCAAGTAACACAATATATCCAAATTGCGATACCTCCGGCATGTATTACAAGCGAGTGTATCCAACTTTAATAGTGTCGGATGATGCTAAACCTAATTTCCAAAACTTGCCAGCTCGCACACTGATTTGCATAATATCGTGTCTGACATTAATACACTAAACTCAATATACTTGCACCTGTGGCCAACGTGTATTTAGATTGTACATAATTATGCCGCTAGTTTATATTAATTTATAGTAATATATACTTGATCCCAGTGGACATGACATCTGCCTTTGATTTGGAGGGTGTAGGTTAGGATCTGTTCCGTTACATGCACCACCAAATTTTCGGATTTATATTAAAAAAACTTCAACCCCTTTTTAACCCTTTAGGAGTAGAATTTTAAAAATCATATTACAATGACATAATTTATCATATTATAATGACATAGAATGACATAATTTTTAGTATTTTTAAAGTAGTACACATGCCAATTTTTACAAATGTAACTTGAAAAAATTAAGGACTACCATACAAACTTTCCACCCTAGTCTCACACCTTCTGGTTTAATTTTCGTGACAAAAAATATTACGGTCACAAATCGTGTAAACTATCATTTGATTTTATTTAGTAGTTTCAACTTGATATCCGGTCAACACACACACACACACAGGCAAAAAATAATAATAATAAAAATGATTTCAGTATCGATTATACTCGCATGCCCTCCAAAAAAATTTTTCAATAAATATTCAATGTACAGAATTTGACCAGTTACACTTTTATTATATGTATAGATTACAGTATTAAGCTATACATAAACCCTGTTCGTTTATTCACTTTGTACGTAAAAAACTTCGGCTTAGTGGATTTTTGTATGAAACAAAAGTTTCATTTTGTACATGACCGAAAATTCCAGTAATATTGTTCCGGATTTAAAGTTAGAATCAGCTGGTAACTGAAGGCTTCTACACATATTTTCTGTGCTGAAGCCTTAAAGCATACTGTGAAATTATTTAGTTCTTAACTAACAAAATAAAAACTAGATATTTTCCCATTTATTGGGTGGGTTTTTAACTAATTAATTTTTCATTGACCAGTAAACCTTAACAAAGTAGCTTTGCGTGAAAAGGGTTCTTTTTCACAAAATCTTTGTACAAAAGAAATTGTCTATAATCACATATTTATATGGGTATAACTACACTTAAGTACTGAAAAATATTATATAAATATTATGCAGTTTATTGTTCAAATAATAGGAAATAGAAAGAAATGTGTATTTCATATTATACCATAATTATATTTCTTCTCATTCTTCTTTGTTTAATTATCGCTCTCTCTCTCTCTCTTTCTCTCTCTCTCTCTCTCTCTCTCTCTCTCTCTCTCGTATCGTTTAACATCTTCGCACTTTTTTTCTAGAAATTCAGCTTTATTCAAACGTTATACTACTTGTAACTTTATCCAGCCTTCCGAACCGGTGGTAGAATCTTTACAAATAGTCAACTGACGTGTCAAAAGTGTTTGTAAGCTGAGCCTACTTAAAATAAATGATTTTTGATTTGATCCCTTATTTCTTACTAAAGTTACCTCTTTTCTCTTTATGAGTTTTGTCTTTTTCGCTCTTCTCCGTTATCTTTCTCTTACACTTTTTTGCTGATAAAATATAAAATTTCCAATTTCTCTTTTATTTTTTTCTTTATTTTATTTTTCTAGAAATTCTATCAGTACTTTTATTGATTCTTTCTGTGTCTTCATTCTTCACTTTTGTAACACTCTCTCTCTTGCACCGCTTAGCTTCGCACATATATGCTGGAAAGTCAGCATCGAGCGGCGGTGGAAAATTTTCCGACTTGTAACTCTATCGGTTTTCTTATTGTACAAAGTTAGCCTTCTCGAGAACAGTCTGGAGTGGTACTTAACCGAGTTTTAGAACGACGTTGGACTTTATATAACTAGATTTTTATCTTACTAATTTAGTATAATGAATACTGGGCACAATAGGCTTATTTTTTTTGATGTTATGAATGTTTGTTACTTTTTCACGCCTCAACTACTGAACTGAATTAGCTGAAATTCAGTATTGAGATATATTATAACATGGATTAACACAGGCTACGTTTAATCCCGGAAAAATCCATGTTTCCCGAGGGATTTGTGAAAAAGTAATTCCACTCGCACGAAGTCGCAGGCGTCCGCTAGTAGCTTATAAAATCTAACCGACTTTAGTTTTGCATAGCAACATGCATTAGCAAAATACATGTCCGTGTATATCAAGCATCAACGTTAATTAAGTTATCATCCTAAAGCTAATTAATTAAAATTCCAAGGCTGTATTTTATTGTTGAGCCACTGTGAAGTTAAGTTACTGCTTACAAGCTGGAAACTAATGGCTTAACTCTGACAGAATAAGCGTTCCTAAGTCTAAAGTTAACAAACCCGAGCAGTTCTAGTTAGAGATTTAGTTTTTTTGTTAGAGATGAAAAAGGAAGTAGCAGATTAGTCGTAAGCCTTGGTTTCTAGATCTCTATATTATTCTGTTGGTAATTTTTTAGTGATTTAGCGTTCCGGTACGATGTCGTGTAGAAACCAAAAGGTGTGTGGATTTTCATCCTACTCCTAACAAGTTAGGCCTCTTGGCTCTTACTATATTATCACTTAACATCAGGTGTGATTGTAGTCAAGGGCTAACTGGTAGAGAATATAAAAAAGGAATTGCATAAATATTAGCATTTCTGAAACACGACATGAAAAAATTATAGTTGAATAGTCATATGCCGCTTACGTAAGAGATTTACACACTACTACTAAATATGTGTCTGTGTATATAGTTTTTTGGGCCAAAAGTAAAGAATCAACTGTCAACATCCATTTTGGAAAAGCGTGATTAAAAAAAGATCTCATTACAGTTTTACAAGCTAATAAGCTATGTTAGGAGTACCTCTGCGTGTTCGAATCAGAAATGAGGAGATCCGCAGAAGAACCAAAGTCACCGACAAAGCTCAACTAGTTGCGAAGCTGAAGTGGCAATGGGCGGGGCCCTTACGAAGAGCCGATGCACGTTGGTGTCCCAAAGTGCTGAAATAACGATCCCGCACTAGTAAGCGTTGTGTTGGTCGATCCCTCACCATGTGGACTGACGACATCAAGCGAGTCGCAGGGATTCGCTGGATGCAGGTGGCTCAGTACCGTGATATTTGGAAGTCCCTACAAAAGGCCTATGTCCTGCAGTAGACATCCATCGGCTGATGATGATGATGATGATAGCTAAATATTTGTCTGTGTACATAGTTTTCTGGGTCAAAAATAAAGAATCAACTGTCAACATTCATTTTGGAAACGCGTGATTAAAAAAAGATCTCATTACAGTTTCACAAAACAAAGTATGAGAGTAAAATATGCAACATTACCTTATTATTCAGCGATTCGCCTCATTATTTCTAGGTCAGTTAATCCCCGGCTTACATTCCGCTTTTTAATTGTACCCCCATCCCTGAAATTCACGCGTATTCCAATTTGGACTGTATTTTTATGGTGTTAAGGTCGTGTACATGAATTGGGAACACGTTGCCAAGTATACCTGTCGGACCCTCATCGTAGTCGCCTATTTTTTAGAATTTGCCGTCTCGTTGGCCTCGCGAAATGAATACTCGTAATTAATAAACGATGTGCGGAAAACGCTGTTTAAATTGTCCCACATACCCCAACGCAAACATTGTATGGACAAAATGGGTCACATTTCACAACACCTTGTTTGTTTTTTCAAGCGAATTCAAAAAAAGGAAGATCTCAAAACGACGTATATGATTTTTTTAAACTCATAACTTATCAAAATCAAATATTCAATAATACTATTTTATCTGTAGAGGTCAATTCTGTACATGAAATATATTTCCAAAATAACTATCAGGGAGTGATTAGTGATCGATACAGATGCCAAAAATGCAATCAGTAAAATTTTTGTCTGTCTGTCTGTCTGTATGTTCGTTATAGAAACAAAAACTACTCGACAAATTTTAATGGTACTTGGTACAATTATTCTTCATACTCCTAGGCAGGTTATAGTATATTTTTCATCACGCTACGATCAATAGCAGCAGAGCAGGGAAGGGAAATGTTAGGAAAACGGGAGAAGCTACTCCATTTTTACAGCGATACTACTGTAAGGGCTGGATCAAAAAGGTCTAAGGGCGGACGAAGTCGCGGGCGTCCGCTAATTATTAATAGAAACAAATGAAACCCATTAGATATTGTAAGTAGGTGTGAACAACTATTGGCATTCCTGAATTAAATAAAAAACTAGATTTTTTATTAAAAAGTGTGCGTATACTTTTAGTTCGTTGTGGTACATCGGTTCAGTAATTTGTTTTTAATATCAAAATAACTGAAGAGTTACTAAAATAGCCCCAATAAACCTTCCTTTATTTTGAATTTGAAAGGTACCATCAGAGCTTATCATTGTTTCTAATTGGCGATAAAGTATGCTAAGACATACTAAAAACGCAAAAAATAGGGTACTTGACATATCAAATTTAATATAAACAATATAAGGATTTCTTATAAAACTTAATTTAAAAATCATGTATCAATTTTTCAAACGTTAAAAAACGCTGTCGTTCATTTTGTGACGTCACAATGTTATTTGATACTAAACAGCAAACAAAAATTTTCATATAAGTCGTCTCAAAAAATATAAAAAAAAAAATTCAATCCATTTAAAAAAAGTGTCAATAATCTATTAACCGACTAGGTAGGGTGAAACCACTGGGTGGCTATTAGCTATTAACATAAAAAACTCACATTAAAAAAATACTTAAGCACATTTTTTTAAAGAATATTTGTCATATCTTTTACACATGACCAATATTTCCTTTCCCCTCCAACTAGTCGGGAAAGACTGTATAAGGAGTGGGTACGATCAGTGCCGTGCACTTCATACATGCATTAAAGTACTGCATACCCTAAAAGTTGTCTTCTTAGTGCTTATTAAATACAGATTTTCCAGTTTGCTCAAATTTATTACTAGTGCATACCCTGATCGACAACCGTATGCACGCCACTGGGTACGACAATAGACCAACGGGCCGGGGATAGGATCGCTCTAACCATTGAGCTATTGAGGCAATTACGTCACACATATCCATTACGTAACCAAAGTTCCACGCAATTTGCTTATCACTTACACCAAATGGATCTCCCTATCAGCGGACGTGTTTCCTTAATCCTGTGCCTGTCAGTTACTGAATTTTATGATGAATGAAATCCACTGATCGCTGCCACTCTTTATGCTTACGGACAGAGAGTACGTTACCAGTAATCGATGTGAAATTAATTTTGCCTTTAAATAAGACGATGTCTTGTATTTTGGATGATTGATCTTAGTATATTTATTTTAAATCATTCAAAACTTGCCTCTTGTAAATGTTTTTGGTTGAATTAGTCACATAATTTTAAATTGAATAAAATACGTGTTTGATTCTAAATGACTTTTTCTAAGTGGTATCTTTTTTATTGGATATTCTGGAGGATAAGACTTATCCGTGATAGCCCAGTCGATATGACCCCTGCCTCCGATTCCGGAGGGTGTGGGTTCGAATCCGGCCCGGGGCATGCACCCTACAACTTTTCAGTCGTGTGCATTTTAAGAAATTAAATATCACGTGTCTCAAACGGTGAAGGAAAATATCGTGAGGAAACCTGCATATCAGAGAATTTTCTTAATTCTCCGCGTGTGTGAAGTCTGCCAATCCGCATTGGGCCAGCGTGGTGGACTATTGATTTTGCTCTGATTTTGAAAATTCTTCACCAATGAATAACTAAATTATCAGCGAGTAACATTGGTTGCCCTTTACTTTCACGAAACTACATTAATAAAATATAACTACACTAGCTACAATTATAAAAATATTATGGAATATTAATTTATTGTAAATATACGAAAGTTATTGTAATTCATGTAAAATAAATTACAATCGTCGCCGCCGCCCGTCCGAATGGAAATATTCCGATGTGAAATATTCTCATAATCCGCGCTGGAGGTCAAATGGACAGCTCTGACAGGTCATAATCCCGCTCTTAATTAGAAAAACCGGGAGTTGGGAATGAATGTTTATTTAAAAGGCTAATTCTGGAAAAATAGGGAACAAAATCAATAGTATACAGTATATTTTATCAGCGTATTAGGGTGCTACAGGGCGTCTTTACTTATAGATAGAACTAGCGGACGCCAGCGACTTCGTCCGCCCTTAGACCTCCTTAATCCGGTCCTCTTGTAAAATTCGTTCTTAGCGGATGTCTACTAACTGTAAATTATATCCCTGCCAAATTTCATCTTTGTACGTCAAATGGTTTTCGAGATTTCGTGATGAATGACCTTTCGTGATGAACCACCTTTGTAAAATGGTGGTAAACAAAAAACTAAACCTTGGCTGAGTTTGTTGTGGGGTCTTCTCGGACCAAGGCACGTTTGGAACCCTCGTAACTTTAAGTTTTCGACTATTATTACCACCATTAGATTAAATTATAATACGACATAATCCTGACATTTCAAAAGTGCTTTTAACTAAACCTAATTGAAAATAAATGAATTTTGAATTTTCGCATTTAATATATTAAGATTTGGAGATCCATCACGCTCTAAAGAGTATGTAATGTTTACATTTGTAAGGATAATTAGATGTTAATGGTAGTAATCGCGATGGTTTACCCTACCTACTCTGGCACGAATTTCTCAACTCCAGGCAATGTGACAATGTTTTTGAAAAAATAAAAGTATCTCCCGCATTTATTCAAATGGATATATTCACTTCTGATAAGTAGATAATCTGTGTACACTGAACATTGATGTAATAAGAATACTTGAGAGGATCTTTGTTCTAAATGGAGACTTTTCGGTGCGAGAAGAAGTCTGTCCATTTAAATTGGCTGATGGGTCATCAGCAACAATTTTATTTTTAGCTGGTGGACGCCGACGACTTCGTACCATAGATTTTTCCGGGACGAAAAGTTGCCTTTAATACTATATGAATACATGTTATATTCTATGTCTAAAAACTATAATTACGTACAGACAAATCGGTTCTGTAATTACGGCGTGAAGAAGTAATAAACATAACGTTCACACACAAACTTTCGTTGTCGTCATCAACCCATATTCGGCTCACTGCTGAACTCGAATCTCCTCTCAGAATGAGAGGGGTTAGGCCAATAGTCAACCACGCTGGTCCAATGCGGATCGGCAGACTTTACACACGCAGAGAATTAAAAAAATCTCTGGTATTCCTCACGATGTTTCCTTCACCGTTTGAGACACGTGTTATTTAATTTTTTAAAATGCACACAACTGAAAAGTTGGAGGTGAACCCACACCCTCCGGAATCGGAGGCAGAGGTCATATCCACTGGGCTATCACGACTCAAACACAAACACATACAAACTTTCACATTTACAATATTGGTGGTTGGTGTGCTAATGATTAAAATATCTTTTATTTTATAAATAATAATTAACGTAGCTAACCCGTTTTTAATCTGTCAATATTTTAGCTTTAAACATTTTGGTTGTAGGCGGAGACGCCCTAGGGAGATGGCTTTAATTTATTAATAGATTGTTCGTAGCCCCGACAGCCTAGCCCCGACGAATAGATCCTTTAAATAATAATGTGTTTTAGTGTCAACCTCATTTACAGCATGAAATATTATCAAGTAATACTTGATAATTTTAGAGTTTCAACACCAAAATTAATTACTTTAGGGGTTTTTGACAATACTACATATTAATAAAGTATTTTATTAATTTATTCGAACAGTGCATGTTGCCAGTGATGACCTTATAATTCCGATACTTGGTCACTAACTATGGGTTTTATAAAAAGGCTCAGAGTCCCACAGCTGGTGATGGAACGAGCTGTGCTCAGAGTATCTCTGCGTGATCGAATCAGAAATGAGGAGATCCGCTGAAGAACCAAAGTCACCGATATAGCTCAACGAGTCGCGAAGCTGAATTGTCAACGGGCGGGGCACTTAGTTCGAAGAGCCGATGGACGTTGGGGTCATCATATCAGCCGATGGACGTCCACTGCAGGACATAGGCCTTTTGTATGGACTTCCAAACATCACGATACTGAGGCACCTGCATCCAGCGAATCCCTGCGACTCGCTTGATGTCTTCAGTCCACCTGGTGGGGGGTCGACCAATACTGCGCTTACTAGTGCGGGATCGCCATTCCAGCACTTGGACCCCAACGTCCATCGGCTCTTCGAACTGTGTACCCCGCCCGCTGCCACTTCAGCTTCGCAACTCTTTGAGCTATGTCGGTGACTTTGGTTCTTCTGCGGATCACCTCATTTCTGATTCGATCACGCAGAGATATTCCTAACATAGCTCGTTTCATCGCCCGCTGTTTGACTCTGAGCCTTCTTATGAGGCCCATAGTTAGCGACCAAGTCTCGGAACCATAGGTTTATTAAATACCAATAAATTAAAGTAAAGGCAGCTTAATACGCATTTACTTCTTCATAAAAAAATGGGAATACTTCTAAGCCCTCTTTTAAGAGAGGTATTTATCCTTTTACTGCAATATTCTGACGCTAAGTCGTTGTCACTTTGTAGCGCTATAAAACACTATTGCTTTCATTCGATGTAACAAAGTAATACTTAATTGGCTTCTAGCGTATTTCTAATGTAATTACTGTAATAAATAATATTGTTAACTATTTATAATATTGACAGTCGCGTGGCGCAGTGTCTAGTGACCCAGCTTTCTGCATCCACGACCGTGGGTTCGATTCTCGAAAATATTTGTGTGATGTGTATTCTGAGGAATCCGACATATCTAAAAATTTTTTTGATTCTTTACGTATGTGAAGTCTGCCAATCTGCATTGGGCCAGCGTGGTAGACTATTGGTCTAACCCCTCTCATTCTGAGACAAACTCGTATTCAGCAGTGAGCCGAATACGGGTTGATAATGATGATGATGTTGAAGTGTCTTCTTGGTAAAGGGTGTTTCTGCAGTGGGCATTTTCCAATACACAGGTGTGTTTATACGTTATATAAACATTTATATGTAAATGTATATTGATGGAATAAGCTATTTTAGTACCCATAACACAGGTTACACTTACGTTGGGATTACATAGTGATGTTTATATTATCTAAATATATTATATTTATTTATTAACTAGTGGACGCCCGCGACATCGTCATGGAATTCAGTTTTTCACAAATCCCGCAGGAGTCATGGATTTTTCCGGGATGAAAAGTACATATAGGCATATGTTAATCCAGAGTAAATTCCAAATTTTAGACAAATCGCCGCAAAATTTTATACATAGTTTCATGTCCAATTCTGATCCCCTTGGGGGTAGAATTGATCAAAATCCTTTCTTAACAAATGCTTACGTCATAACATCTACCTGCATGCTAAATTTCAGCCCGATCTCTCCAGTGGCTGAGCGTTGATAGATCACTATGTCAGTCAGTCACCTTTGAGTTTTATATATTTTGATGTAATTTTTATGTGTATTTATAATCGTTAACTAGTTGCATGGGAATTGAGATCCACTGGACTCCATTTGGGTACGTATTACAACTATGTATCGATCCGTTACTGTTGGTTTGCAAGCTCAGGCGCCCCTTCCTCCGCAATGTCCCACTAGCCGCAGAATTGACCACACACACAGCACTGAGGTGTTTGAGGTCCAACAGACCTCACGCAACTAACAGTACCTATAGTACAATTTTGGTGACTACATTATTTTAGAATTTAAACTATCGTGAGTGTTATTCATATTAATTGATTATGAAACACGGCTAAAACTCACGTGATATTAGGTCGGAGTATGTTTGAGTAGTCAGTTTGGATCGTGCCGCGATGCAAGAACCAGCTCATGACTAAGGGCCCCGTATGGGTTCGAAACAAGTCGGGCATACTCCGACCTAATATCACGTGAGTTTTAGCCGTGTTTCATAATCAATTAATATGACTACATTATTATTACCTTTAACTACTGATATCATATAATACCTTCTCGTGAGTGTTTTTTGTCATAAGCTATATTGTCAAAACAAGTAGATGGTAGTTCCTAAGCCTAATGTGCCTGTAAGACTGGCAAAAACATGACCTTATTTAATGATTTTGTCTTGTACTTATGACATTACAGACAGAGCAAATATTACATGATCTTATTGAGAGCCTAAGTTTGTTAGAGGTTGTAGGGGTAATTTCTGGATCTACTGAACCGATTTTAATTTTTTAAGACCGATAAATATCAACATAATTTTTACTCAAATGCAAGAAGGAAAGACAGTCCGTGCCTAATAGAATGATGTTGATTAAAATCATTCTACCCAATATTGGTCCCGACTGTCTTTTAATTGCTTTCTACGGCACTTCTGAATTGAGCTTGTTTTTATATTTTATGCAGTCGGCGTTTTTTATTTATTTTATTATTTTATTATCATCTATGTTGGGAACGGGAACTACGTAAGTGATACAGCGGGCTAGTATTCATATGTAAATGTCTAACTAGAATACATAAGTTAAAAGTTTCTCATAACTTCTTTTCATAAATAAAAGAACTAAAACGCATTTAAATAAATGCACCACAAGCCAGAGGTGTTGCGGTTGGACTGCGAAGTTATTAAATATACAGTGAGGTTAAACTTTCGTGGAGCAGCCCAAGTAATATTCAATTCATAATGTACTGCAACAGTGCATCCAAATAGTTGCATTTGAAACAGGTAATTTATTAGTTCACAACTCTGATGATCACATATAAACTATATAGACTAGAACTATCATCATTATCAACCCATATTCGGCTCACTGCTGAGCTCTAGTCTCCTCTCCATGAGAGGGGCTAAGCCAATAGTCCACCACACTGGCCCAATGCGGATTGGCAGACTTCACACACGCAGAGAATTAAGAACATTCTATATTGTGCAAGTTTCCTCGCGATGTTTTCCTTCACCGTTTGAGACACGTGATATTTAATTTCTTAAAATGCGCACAACTGAAAAGTCGGAGGCGCATGCCCCGGACCGGATTCGAACCTACGCCCTCCGTAATCGAAGGCAGATCCACTTAACTATCAGAACTATATATGTATACATTGTATACATGTAGTTTAGTAGCAATAGAGCCTTTCTCCTATAGGGGGAAAAATCCTCATGGACTCCTGTGTTAGGTAGAGTTGGACCCCTACCATATAAAAAACTCCTCCTACCTTCTAAACGCTGGTGTTCTATCTATAGAGGCACCAATGTCACAAGGCTATTATACCTTATGTTTTCTCTTTCATTCTTCTCCTTGACCTTCATTATACAATATTGTTGGTGTGTTGTTGTTTTTTATACCGTTATATAGATCAACGACCACGATCACGACCACGGTCTCTATATCTACCATAAAAAAAATGTGATCCAAAACACCTGGAACCCTCACTGTTATCAAACGTCAATAAATCCAACGTCGGCAGTCAATGGGGAGTAGTTAATAGATTTTTAATAAATTTGGCGCGTAAAATTGATTGTCCGCCATTTTGCAGCGCGGCTACGCTTCGGTTGGCCAGTTTGAATTTGGAATGAGCGCGCGGGCAGAGCACATCAATCATTGGTCCGCACCGCTTTTGACGCACACAAATTATGATTGAGATTTATGCCTCTTTGCCATAGGCTTTAATGGCGATATGGTGTACCGTATTAGTTTATGTTAATAAGCTTACAATAGAACTATAATTAATAAGCATCCAAAAGCGACTATTAGTACAATAACAAATTTCGCCCATTGTGTTTTTTTGATTACTATAGACTGAAAAAACCGCTAAACGTTTTCAAACGTCAAAAAATTCCATTGTTACCTACTGCAATGAGACGATAAAGTCTATCATAGTACTTCCCGTTTCCGTAGGAATACGGGAATAAAATATAGCCTATAGCCTTCCTCGATAAATGGGCTATCTAATACTAAAAGAATTTTTCAAATCGAACCAGTAGTTCCTGAGATTAGCGCGTTCAATCAATCAAACAAACAAACAAACTCTTCAGCTTTATAATATTAGTATAGATTCACAGAACGATACCCGTTCAAATAAAGAACATACAGTTCTAATGAGGCCAAGGTTTTAATGTGTGTAAATGTTGTAATTAATTTTAACGGAATTAACGCATCGTATACCTTATAACTTGTTACTTCTATATAATATATCTGTATTTTTCACAACGTGAAGCAAATTTTCACGATAATCGATTAATCAGTTAAAATGTGGAAGTAACAAGAAAGTTCGCGATAATTGCAGCACAGATTTGTATCATACTAGACGATGACCCGTAGTTTTATCCGCGTAGTTCCTATTCCAGTGAGAATACGGAGTTAAAATATAGACTATAACACTCACAAATACCGTGGCTGTCTATTGATAAAAGACTTTCTAAAATCGGTTTAGTAGATCCAGACAGTGCCCCCTACAACCTCGCAAACTTAACTCTTTTATAATATTAAAGTATATGTAGGTAAGCTTACGTATGTCTAATACGTAAGCGAACCTAACCTTTATGTAAGTATCAAGGCAATACAGGTAAAAGAATTTCTAAAATCCGTTTAGTAGATCCAGAGAGTGCTCCCTACAACCTCGCAAACTTAACTCTTTTATAATATTAAAGTATTATAAAAGAGTTAATAGTTATAATATTAAAGTAAGCTTACGTATGTCTAATACGTAAGCGAACCTAACCTTTATGTAAGTATCAAGGCAACACAGGTAACAGATTTTCTAAAATCGGTTTAGTAGATCCAGAGAGTGCCCCCTACAACCTCGCAAACTTAGCTCCTTAAAATATTAAAGTATATATAGGTAAGCTTACGTACGTCTAAAACGTAAGCGAACCTAACCTTTATGTAAGTATCAAGGCAACACAGGTAAAAGAATTTCTGAAATCGGTTTAGTAAATACAGGGAGTGCCCCCTACAACCTCGCAAACTTAACTCTTTTATAATATTAAAGTATATATAGGTAAGCTTACGTATGTCTAATACGTAAGCGAAGCTAACCTTTATGTAAGTATCAAGGCAACACGGGTAACAGAATTTCTAAAATCGGTTTAGTAGATCCAGAGAGTACCCCCTACAACCTCGCAAACTTAACTCCTTATAATATTAAAGTATATATAGGTAAGCTTACGTATGTCTTATACGTAAACGAACCTAACCTTTACGTAAGTATCAAGGCAACACAGGTAAAAGAATTTCTGAAATCGGTTTAGTAGATCAAGAGAGTGCCCCTACAACCTCGCAAACTTAACTCTTTTAAAATATTACTGTATATTTAGGTAAGCTTACGTATGTCTAATACGTAAGAGAACCTAACCTTTACGTAAGTAGCAAGCCGACACAGACGCTCCCATTGTATCCACGGGTTATCGCAAACGATAGTCAATAGCTACTGTAAATCGATACCTACCACCTTTGTGAAGACGTGAGATAGAATTATCACTCGGTTTAACGGCTCCGTTTTATGTATTGCACGTGACCTCATATGAGGTCGTGTAATATAATGTGTATGAGCAGTGGGAACATTCTTTGTAGTGATATTAACTATTCAGTATAGCTGTTTACCTTTTCTCATGGAAACCTTTTTTATTTCGGTCGGTATGGATGTATTATGAATGTAAAAGTCGAATAACTGAAGTTTACATAACATCAATTACTAATTTAAATTTATTTATTTGCAGATATATGCATGATATATATACAGGTGGTCGGTAGATGTAGATGGTTTTTTTTTATAATTATTCTTTACAAGTTAGCCCTTGACTACAATCTCACCTGATGGCAAGTGATGATGTAGTCTTAGATGGAAGCGGGTTAACTTTAAGAGGTTAGGAGGAGGATGAAAATCCACACTCCTTTCGGTTTCTACACGGCATCGTACCGGAATACGAAATCGCTTGGCGGTACGTCTTTGCCGGTAGAGTGGTAACTAGCCACGGCCGAAGCCTCCCACCAGCCAGGCCTGGACCAATTAAGAAAATCTCAATCAGCCCAGCCGGGGATCGAACCCAGGACCTTCGTTTTGTAAATCCACCGCGCATACCACTGCGCCACGGAGGCCGACAAAATGGTAAATGTATATTGCCAATTTGGCATGCAAATTATTTAATAAGTATGTGTTATTAAATTAATTCAAATGACGATTTCATAATTTAAAATTTAAATCTTTACAATAATTTTTATTAGTAATTATTTTATAATTGTATTACTAAAATAGTTAGTGTGTACATTTAAAATATGTAATATTCAATTTTAATAGGAAAAGATTAAACATGTGACAAAAAGAAAACAATATTGTATATGAAAATATGTACTAAAATACGTAGAATGCCTGATGAGTTAGATATTTATAATTATTTTTAACTTTTCTTTCCTAATTGATAAACATGATAACAGTAAGTTAGAATTGTAGACAAATATTGTCCACCACTATTACTCTATATTGTTTATAACAAGCTTGAGTAATACCATTGTTATTTTCAAGATAGAACACGTAGGTGCGTGTTGTTTTGAAATGTTCGTAGAGGTAGCTACAATATGCTACGAATTCGTAGACGTTGTTTATGACTACGGCTACGCCGTATCTAGTGCTACGACCTTACGTTACCTCTACAACTACGTCAATGGAATTTTCCCTCACAGGCAGTTTTGTTTGTATCAAGTAGCGCATCTTTTATAGATATATTAAGCTATTTTTTATGTTTAAGAATAAGCATAAACAGTCCGCATATGGAAAGTTTGCGGTGTTACAACTCCATGTCCAAGTCGCAAGCATTGGTGTCGATCTTTGTTTTATTTAATTTAATTTTATTTTATTTATTTGGGATCGAAAACAGTTGTGTACAATAATATATCTTACAAAACTTAAAGTAAATTTAAAAACAAATAGTTTACATACACAACCCACATCTCTATCCACAAGTAATTATACAAAATTTAGATGGGGCTGATAAGAATGATTTTCAAATTAAATTATCTAACAAAGTGCTTTTATACAAAGAAAATAAAATAAAAAAAATTGTTATCATTAATAACTAACAAAGATATTGGTACATAGTTGAATATCCGTCTTAGCCCACCAAACGGCATTGGAGCAACAGGGTGAGTCTAAGCGTCAAATCCGCTCTCCTTTAAGGAATAAGGCACTGTATTTGGTCATCTAAATATAGAGACATTATGACGTAACCGGGTTGACCGTAACAAACATACTGCATACATGCGAATTCTGGTATTTATGTGTGTGAGGCGTTATTGTACACGACATTTATGATTGTGAGTATACGTGTAACTGTATACCAGAATACATAGAACTGCGCCTCACGATGGCTGTAGGCGATAGATATCCATATTCATGAGTCCGTTTGACAGGTACAAATCAGACCGAAGGGCCTAGGGCTTTGAAATAGTGCCGTATGGAATCGATTTAAAGAAATATTTTAAATTGATTGATTGAATTATTTTATGAGAGCCGTGATAGCCCAGTGGATATGACCTCTGCCTCAAATTTCGGAGGGTGTGGGTTCGAATCCGGTCTGGGGCATGCACCTACAATTTTTCAGTTGTGTGCATTTTAAGAAATTAAAAATCACGTGTCTCAAATGGTGAAGGAAAACATCGTAAGGAAACCTCCATATCAGAGAATTTCTTAATTTTCTGCGTGTATGAAGTCTGCCAATCCGCATTGGGCCAGCGTGGTGGACTATTGGCCTAACCCCTCTCATTCTGAGAGGAAACTCGAGCTCAGCAGTGAGCCGTATATGGGTTGATAAGAACGAATTATTTTATATAAAAAATACTGACATAACTACACTATATGCACGTATGTATTATCATCATTAAAAATCACTCACACACATGGCTCACTGCTGAGCACGAGTCTCCTCTCAGAATAAGAGGAGTTAAACTAACAGTCCACCACGTTTGTCCAATGCGGATTGGCTTGACTTCACACACGTTATCAGGTATGCAAATTTCCTCACAATGTTATTACAACACTACACGTGATATATAACTTGTTAAAATGCAAATAACTGCCTCGGACCGGATTCAAACCTATGCCCTCCGAATCAAAGGCTTCATAGGCTACATTTTATCCCCGAAAAGGGAACTACGTGGGTGAATAGTAAAAGTTCAGAAATTACGTGAACAATTACAACATGTTGTCATATTTCGACACAGATCCTCATCCTTTTGTATATCGCGGTCAGGGGCTGTGCAAATTAAGTCACATATCTGTTTACCCTGACCCGCATCCGGACAGTGTGGTATTATTGTTATTTATAATCGTTTTTACCAATTTTAGCATCCGTTACCACCAAAAGAGTGCGGTTTTGAGAGCAACCACGACAGTTTATATTTGAACTTTAAATAATTTGGTAACAATTATTCTTAATTTGCTTTATGAGAGTTTATATTCAAATGACTTAAAAACAAATAATTTAATTTCCTTATTTCGATTGGTTAATATAAATTCTTAACAATAGCATAACTTAGCTTTTGACTAAGGTGAAACGCATCTGTTTAGAAAATGACTGTTTACTCTTGCTTAAAAGATATTTAAGTACATAAAGCTACTGTTACACATGCTCATTTCAAGCACGAAAGCATGCTACTATTGAGCAGTTGCTACTTATTAGCATGTGTATCGCGACATTGCTAATAATGAGCATGGTTATTTCGAGCTTGCTCAAGAATCAACAGTCGTGCGATTTATGAGCATGCTACTTGCTGCGCGGGTGGAAGGAGGCGTGCTTTTAGCGCGTCTGGACAGGTTTGCTTATTGAGTATGCTAGTCGATCAGCATTGATATTCTGTATTTTCTTCACCTTCATCTCTTCCTGTCTAACACGATACTATAGACAGAGAGCGATAGATACAAATTAGCATGTGTAATTGGAATGTTTATAGCATGCTTATTAAAAATAGCATGCTTATTGCTAGCAAATTTACTTACTTATTATGCTTAATAGCATGTTTTAGCATACTAATTTTCAGCATGTGCAACAGTACCTTTATGCTCAAAAAGTATAAACCCAAGCATTTGAAGCCTTGGCAATACTTGGCCCAGTTTACTTTAAAAGGACTCATCGTCAGATCAATAACTAGGTATTTGAAAAGTCGTGTCCAATTAAAAATTCGGCCAGGTACGCTCGTAACTTTTGGGGTCAGTCCGATAATTTGCGATGTAGGTTAGCCGCTTTTTGCCACAACGCCATATAAAAAACTGGCCCGCCCGTCGTGTTTTATCGAAATTTCACCTTATTTTAAAACTGCGGCGTTTAACTTTACGTTGTTCATAAAATGTCACTATTTTGACACTCTTTTTTACCGTGATAACGTAATTTTTGGTTATATTTCATAAGTAAAAAGAAAATTTGTGTTAAACGGAAATTTTAAAAACGTTTTGGTATGTTCCGTTTTTAAAATTTACTGTACACTAGTAAGCGCAGTGTTGGCCGACCCCCCATCAGATGGACTGACGACATCAAGCGAGTCGCAGGAATTCACTGGATGCAGGTGGCTCAGTATCGTGATGTTTGGAAGTCCCTACAAAAGGCCTATGTCCTGCAGTGGACGTCCATCGGCTGATATGATGATGATGTTCCGTTAATCATATTGTATTGTATTTATTGTGTTAATTCCGGTTTATTATTAAAAATCTTGAAGGTCGAAGTACTTGGTCCTGTGAAGTTGATTATGTTAAACCCCTGTGCCTCAGAAAGCACGCTAATCCACCAATCCTTGTTTTATTTGTTAACTAGCGGACGCAAGTGACTTCGTCCGCGTGGAAATCAATGTAAACTTTCAAGCCCTATTTCACAACTTTAGGGGTTAAATTTTAAATTTTTCTGAATAACATTATATATCGTAGTTTTTATAATTTATGAACAAATTTTTAAAACTGTAACTCTAAAAATGAAGGACTTTCTATACAAACTTTCAACCCCTATTTCACCCCCTTATTATTTTATTTTCGCAATAAAAAGTATCCTAAAACCTTTTCCGTATTATGGTCTTGCACCGTGGCAAATTTCATTTGAATTCATTAAGTAGTTTCAACGTGATGCACGGCCAAGGAAATCACGGGCGAAATCAAAATCAAAAAATCGAAAAAATATTTTTGGCTTCAGAATTTATGATTTTATAATGCCCTCCAACAAAAAAAATTAAAATATCTTCAATATACAAAATTTGACCTGTTACAGTTTTATTACGAGTGTAAGTAGGTATAGATAATCGTAACAGACCACACCAACCTCATACCTCACACTGTGAGGTGCGACCTCTGGACTACATTCATCCTAAGCCCACCAACCAATATTGAATCATGGTCATTAAAAACAGACTAATGGTGATTTATTAACATGTCGAAACATCGCATTTCCCGAATAAACTCATCAAATAAATAAACTTTGTTAAAGTTTCAGAAAACCATAAAAAACATGAAACCTTTTACGACATCTCCGAAGGCGATATTGCCAACCATTACTGTTTTACTACCCACTGTGACATCAAGCAAATGAACTGTTCATCAAACCATAAAACTCTAGTTAAATCATTAATAAAACGTCTATCTGTAATGTCTTGGACTTCCGAATGGTATCGTAATTGATCAACTTATGGGAGTTTGGTTTATCTGAATCATAAAATATGTCACGAAAACTTTAAAAAAATATCAAGGCCTTATAAATATAACACAGGAAGTATAAATAAAATAATTTCTACGACGCCTAAATCTGTAGATATAATTTTATATTTCCTTTTATTTTATTTTTATTATAAGTTTAGGTTAGGTTAGTTACGAGTAATTTAAATATTATTGTATTTAGTTAGTGTAAATAATTAGAAAGTCAAACTTAAGTTATAGTTAAAAAAAAAAATTGTAATGATTTTAACTCTTTTAAAGTAACTGTTGAGTTTTTTTCTGGCTCTTCGCAGCAGACAAATAATCAAACTTGATGTTTCGTAAGTGCTTGTAAAGTAAGCCTACTTGTAATAAATGAATTTCGATTTTGATTTCAGCTATTTATTTATTTTTTGTATGTTTCAACTTTTATTCTTTTTTAAATGAAGTTCATTAAGCAGCTTTTAATAAAATGTATAGATATTGTCACTTAACGAAAAACGATAAATAAAATGTTCCCAGTCTGTACTTTTTTATGGCAAATTACATTAATTTGTTGATTTAATTTATGTTCTTGTAGTTTCTTGCGAAATTTATACATTCTAGCCTTGAATCATGTTTAAATGTACTTCTTTTCATTTAATACGGTTAATTTTCGTCCTTTTTGTCAATATCCGATCAACAACACCGACATCAAGTATTCTCATAGTTCGATAACCTTAAGCCCTAATTTATCATGCGAAAGCATTTTACTTAGCACGTGTTAAAGTAATGAGGCGCAAAAATGACGAACGAGATAAATGAAACGGAATCCCTGCCGAGAACAGCTTTGTCGATCTTGTAAACAAGAATTTGCCAGTGAAAAAATGTGAATAAAGAGCCCTTAGAAATTTATATGAGACATGGATAACATTAACATACAAAAAAAATATAACGAGCAATTTCTGACAAAGGAAGTAACACTGAATTAAGAGTGCCTACTTACTTAAAGCAACTCGAGGTTTATTTTATACTAGCGGACGCCCGTGACCTTGTCCGCGTGGAATTCAGTTTTTCACGAATCCCGCAGGAACCATGGATTTTTCCGGAATGAAAAGTAGCTTATGTATTAATCAAGATTAAATTCTATATTTTCTTCAAATTTCAAGTGATTCGATTCAGTAGCCGAGGCGTGAAAGAGTAACAAACATTTATACCATCAAATTCATCATGTTTTCGCAGATCTTGGAAATCCATGATTTTTTCGGAATAAAAAGTAGCCTACGTGTTAATCCAGAATACAATTTATTTCCATTCCAAATTTCAGCCAAATCGCTTTGGTAGCAGCGGCGTTAAAGAGTAACAAACATCCAAACAAACAAACAAACATATATCCACTTTCGCGTTTATAATAATAGCACGACAATAGGTACTTTGTAGGGTTTCATAGAAAGTTATTTTTAAGAATAGTTAAAAACCTACCTTTACTTACTTTATTAAGCAATCTTAACGGCTCACTATAGCTTGGCAAGGTCGTTGATAACACTCCCATGACATGCGGGTGACGGGGCGAAAAGAATTTTTCAAATCAGACCAGTAGTTCCTGAGATTAGCGCGTTCAATCAATCAATCAAACAAACTAACAAACTCTTCAGCTTTATAATATTAGTATAGATAGTATAGACTAATTCAATCAAAAACCATTTTGTTTTTTTAATAAAAGTAAAGTAATTCTATTATCAGGTGTACGTATTCGAACGTTTTAATTTCCGCAGAATCTCAAAAAACGTCTGATTACATCTACCGCTGCCGACGGTGAGGAAAATCGCTGATCCGACGATGGCAATCGTGACAATCAGGGAATCTCTCCGTACTTCGTTACAGCCAATTGATATTTTTTTGTCTACAATTTAAAAAGAATCTACCTTTCTGTTAAAAATATAAAATAAAATAGATTACTCATATCATAAACTTAAAAAAATAAAAAAAGTCAAAAACAAAGAAAGACTCCGCTTCATACAAACTCCCGTTTCTCATACATCTATACATATATATTCATTACAATAATGTATGGATTTTTAAAAGGTGACCCGGCAGGAATCGGTCAGTGGACTCTTCGCCGCTGGTACTTATAGTACTTAGTGGTAGTACAATAAGTTTGTTACAGCGGTCATAGAGAGAAGTACTACAGCCATGTTTAGGTCTACCACCAAGTGGCATTTCATTGTGCGTTCGTGTTTATACTTCACATAATGAAATATATCCCATTGAATGTCAGGAAACTAAAAGCTAATAATCATTTTTTATCTATATTAATATTATAAAGCTGAAGAGTTTGTTTGATTGTTTGTTTGTTTGATTGAACGCGCTAATTCTCAGGAACTACTGGTCCGATTTGAAAAATTCTTTCAGTGTTAGATAGCCCATTTATCGAGGAAGGCTTTAAATTATCCCCATATTCCTACGGGAACGGGAACCGCGCGGGTGAAACCGCGCGGCGTCTGCTAGTCTTAAATAATTTTGATCGATTTTGAAATTTTACAATTTAGTTTACAAACATGCCGAAAATCTTAGTTTTATTAGTATTAACTAGTTAATATTCGCCCAAATTTCTTATAAAAAGCAATATTTTCAAGCCTAGTATCATTCACTACAGACACTTATGGCTTAACAACTACCTAGTTGGTCCTGTGGTTAAAATACTGAACTTTTCTTCGTTCTTATCAAATCAAATCAAATAAAAAATCATTTATTTCAAGTACGCTCAGTTTACAAGCACTTTTGACACGTCAGTTGACTATTTGTAAAGATTCTACCACCGGTAACCACCACCACCTTGAAATTTTTCAGTAAAAAATTCTCAGCCAAAGTTGGGATACGTTGGTGATGTTATACCCCTATGCCAGTGCCAACTTTCAAAAGAGATGTCCGAAACAAAAACAAAGAGATGAAAAATGTACTAAAAATCTTGTATATTTTACTAAATTACTCTATTAGAATCTTAGCCGAAAAAATGTGTTTTGTGTCAAAGAAATACGAATTTCCAGTTATAAAAAGTAATTTAACTGATAAGGCAAATAAAGATTTCTTTGAAAATTGGCCTCACGAGTTCTTCTTAATTGTCCTAATTTATCATTTTTGTTATTTAGGCCCGAGTTTGTATGGAGTCTGGATTTAACCTTTGATTTTATAAAATATAATCTTAATTACGCTGCCTTCAAAGTACGTAATATCAATGCATAATATTATTAATCTATCCTGTACCACTGCATATACCACACATTTGTGTTCTCATACGAATACAGATTAAACGGGAGTCGATCGTTGCCGAAATGACTGTAAACGGCAACAATTCGCTGCAGGCGAAATTTAGGAAGAATAAGACGTGTAAACAGTAAATACGACGTCATTAGGGACGCTCGGCACGAATTTGCATTGAGATTAACGAGTGCTGTTACGCCGTATTTTGTACTGCAACTACATGTGGGTTTCTAAAACAAAGTATACAGGATTATAGTCTTTAAATATGTTTAACGTAGAGGCTAAAGTCCCACGTAAAATACACTACTTATGCGGACTCATGTATATGCACTTAAAATTTACGCTGATACAAATATAAGGAAAATACAACAAAGCTATTTCGGGTTTCTATGCCTAAACCTAGTGGTAGTGATATATGGACTTTTAATTTACTAGCTCACTGTTGAGCTCGAGTCGCCTCTCAGAATGAGAGGAATCAGGTTAATATCTACCACGCTGACTTCACACACGTAGAGAATTAAGAAAACTCTCAGGTATGTGGGTTTTCTCACGATGTTTTTTCTTTACCGTTTGGGACATGGCATGAGGTGCAAGCCCCGGACCGAATTTGAAACTACTCCCTCTGAATCATAGGCAGAGTTCATATGTACTAGGCCATCAAGCAGGCAATATAGGATTAATAGTATACTTGCTTGCTTTTTTTGCTTATTTTTTTTTATTCTTAACAAGTTACTTTACCCTTGACTACAATGTCACATGATAATAAGTGATGATGCAATCTAAGATGGAAGCGGGGTAACTTGTTAGGCGTAGGGTGAAAATCCGCACCCGTTTCGGTTTCTACACGACATCGTACCGGAATGCTAAATCGCTTGGCGGTACGTCTTTGCCGGTAACTAGCCACGGCCAAAGCCTCCCACTAGTTATGGATCAAAGTCCCGGTTTGCGGAAACCTGATGCTTTTGATGGTATGAATGTTTCTTACTCTTTCACGAATCGGCTACTGAACCGAATCACCTGAAATTTGGAGTGGAGATTATAGTCTGGATTAACACATACGAGTAGGCTAGTTTTTATCCCGAAAAAATTCATGATTCCCGAGGGATGGAGGGATTTGTGAAGAAAACATCAATCGGCCCAGCCAGGGATCGAACTTAGGACCTCCATCTTGTAAATCCCCCACGCATACCACTGCGCCACGGAGGCCGTGAAAAAGACTATTATAATAGTTACATGCTTGTACATAAAATTAGCTCTTAATTGCAAGCTACTTGCACAAAACAAAACTTCCAACCCCACATTACTTTTACAATTATTTGAACGCCATTCCATCCAAGCCATTGCATTTGGCACGAAACGGTCTTTAACTTGGCAGGAAAGGCACATTGCAAAAATAATAACAGCATTTACTGACACCTACAAGAACATAGTGATTCGGCCAAACGAAGCGTCTACTAAATGAGAGGACATTTTAACTAAGAACGTTATTCCTCTTTACTATTTCGTAAACTGGGCCTGTAGGCATGTGGCATTTCGATTCTCTTTCTACAAACGCTAACGCTTCGAATACTAACATGTATGGGAATGACAGATCCAATCGACAACTTGATCACGTGACCTGTCTATAACAAATGTCATACATACATTTTTAAATTTTCGAAGCGTTAGCGTTTGTAGAAAGAGAATCCAGCGTTATAGCGACAGCCTGTGATGACTAGACCATCTCCAAAAGTTAATATTATTTTGTCTGTCCTTGCTCCTACTATATTCGTAGGTAGAGAACTATGCTGTGGAACAAGGTTGCTTTGGGAGATTTCATGTCGTACGTATAAAGTAATTCTTCATTATCATTATCAGCCGATAGACGCCTATTTTAAGGATTTCTAAACAATATGGATTTAAGCTACCTACAACAAGTGGCTACGGATAATGTACTTACCTTGAAAGCAAGTAGGTAGGTATAATGTACTTTTTAAATGATTTTCTTTACAATAATATGAGAAATTAAGATTTTGGTCGGCCTTAACTTACTGAATAGTAACTTTTTCTAGACAATAGTAAAGATTATAACTAACAAAAGAGAATTAACATACATTAGGCTGTATTTCTCTTATGCGTTAGCTTTAAGCGTTTTCTGTTCTGTGGTTTTTTTTATAAAAAAAAAAAATATTTTTCTCATGTTCTTAATCGGACTTTGTTCTTTAAGTAATGAATACTTTAATCATAAAATTAAGCTAGTCCACATAGGTCTTGACATATAGGTACTTACATGTTGAGCGAGGCACCTCTCCCACTACGGGGAGTTCTGGCACTGTTCCAATTTGTCTAATGCCTAGCTACGCTCCATTTACTATGCCGACTCAAGAATGTAAGTAATGCGACCGGCTGTTGTGAATGGTACCGCAGTCATCGTTTCCTTAAATACTATGTGCTTTGTATGTAAATTATTAACAGCATACCTACATGTTTATTTGTACCTGTAACTTAGTTACGTATTTCAATGTACCACTATTTTTTAGATGTAAGGCTTTTGAAATAGAGAAAAGTCGCATTTTCCTAAACCTAAAGTTGCTTGGCAGAAATCGCTTTGTTTTTTTTTTATTCTCTACAAGTTAGCCCTCGACTACAATCTCACCTGATGGTAAGTGATGATGCAGTCTAAGATGGAAGCGTGCTAACTTGTTAGGAGTAGGATGAAAATCCACACCCCTTTCGGTTTTCTACACGACATCGTACCGGAACGTAAATTGGCGGTACGTCTTTGTCGGTAGGGTGGTAACTACCGACAAAGCCCACCCACCAGCCAAAGTTGTAGCGATAAGGCCGCCTTTTATATCCTACTTCTTTACTTTTCTTTTTCTGTCTTATTTGGTATATGTTTTCTCTTCTTTTTTGATTTTGATTTTGAAATAAAAGTCCGCCATACTTATTTTGACACCAAGCAACAATGATGTGTTGTTTTAAAGCTATTTTCCCTATATCGCATGTTTGTTCGACTGTGGCTATTAAGGAGATATTAACGATGTTTTTCTATTAAATTATTTGATGTTTTTGTTATTAATGAATATGTTTTTCTACTTAAAATCAGGTACAATTAAAATCATACTTGATTAAGCTTGTAGCATTAACTTGTCGATTTTCTCGTTTATTCTCACTTTTTGGACTGTTTCTTACCCATAGATATACAAAACTTTTATACGACATTTAATACTTCCTCTAAATATGTCTTAAACCACCCATAACCCATTAATTCTTCAGGCCCACATAAATAAGGCTCGGTACACACAACCCCCGCCAATTCAGTTAATGCGTAACACTAATACAATAATATTATTCCATTATTTGTACTAAGCATTACGTCTTACGCGGATGTTTGAGAATATATTTTGAACAAATATGTCTGTTTGCTAACATTATGTACACGTGTTGACGTTTTAACGCCACAGAGGCTTAATGTCAACATTTTAAGAATACCTATAATTACAATAGTGTGGTGTGGGTTCGAATCCGGTCCGGGGCATGCACCTCCAACTTTGCAGTTGTGTGTATTTTATTTTCCAACTAGTCGAAAACTGTATTAGGAGTGGGTACGACAATATACTAACGGGGTGGGGATCGAACCACCACCCCTCGGTGATGAGTCTGACCGCTCTTACCGTTGAGGTATTGAATCTTAATAATAATAATTATTTATTTATTTGCTTTAAACATGGGTTACACTTGTTATAAAATTAAATATACAATTAATTATTCGATCCAAACATGTCTTGCCTATAGGCGTGCAAAATATTTATGAAATGTGTCAATGGAACAATACCTAAATTACAAAAGCTACAAAATTCAAAACAAAAAAAAACAATATAAGAGTAAATTATGTCAAATTTTTAAAAAATGTCATTTATTACAATTAGTCAAAATTTTAGTTGAAAATAGTCTTTATAGTTATATATATTTGCATTAATTAATTTATTAAAAATATAATTTTTGAATTCATTCAATGTCATATCTTTGACCTTTTCGGGTAAATAGTTAAAAATTTTTATAACTCGATAGTGTTTCCCGACTTTAATCCTTCATTCTTCAAGTTACTTTTTTTTATTTAGAGCTCGTTGTAACCAAGTTCACAGCATTGCTGTGTTCTGGTTTAAAGGTTTGCCTGTAAAATTTAAACAACATTAGGCTTCCGAGTAACAGCTATGCTTCAGGTTAGCGGACACAAATCAGCAAAAAGTAATGCTCTTAGCAACTGTGCACTGAGAAGCACAGTCATCATCATTATCAACCCATATTCGGCTCACTATTGAGCGCGAATCTCCTATTCGAATAAGAGGGGTAAGTAATAGTCCTCCACGCCGGCCCATTTATCAAGCTACATAACTGAAAAATTGGACGTGCACAAGTGCATGCCCCGGACCGGATTCGAACCTAGGCCCTCCGAATCAAAGGCAGAAGTCATATCCACTGGGCTATTACGGCTCTCTAAGACAGTCACACCGCTAAATATATTAAATTTCTCGAATCTAACTGTGACGTAACCTTATTAATCCTCAGAAATTCAATTAACAGTAACTCATTAAATTTTTCACGCCGAATAACGCTATCAAATTACTAATTCATAAGGTTTCTAAATACTCACTGTTTCTTAGAAACCGTATTTGATCAATAAGTTCGCGTTTCGGCGGAACGCTGAAAAGTTTTCAAATGAAAAACTTTTTAGTTATTTCTTATTTTGTTAGTTTTGTTTCTGTTCATAGTAAAACTGGATAATCCAATGATAATAATTTATAAGTAACACATTATTATTAAATAAAGTGTTATAATACATCCTGATTGCGTTTCGAAACTTTTCGTACACTTTTTTTTTTTATTCTTTACAAGTTAGCCCTTGACTACAATCTCACCTGATGGTAAGTGATGATGCAGTCTAAGATGGAAGCGGGCTAACTTGTTAGGAGGAGTATGAAAATCCACACTCCTTTCGGTTTCTACACGGCATCGTACCGGAACGCTAAATCGCTTGGCGGTACGTCTTTGCCGGTAGGGTGGTAACTAGCCACGGCCGAAGCCTCCCACCAGCCAGACCTGGACAAATTAAGAAAATCTCAATCCGCCCAGCCGGGAATCGAACCCAGGACCTCCGTCTTGTAAATCCACCGCGCATACCACTGCGCCACGGAGGCCGTGAAATTAATAATTTCCGTATTTTAATAATTTAAAACATCACCTATGATTTGTTGCTTGTTGATTGTTGCAAATGAGTCTGCAATAAATATGCCTACGACAAATGAGCCTACAATAAATGACTCTACGGTAAATGTGCCTACGGCAAATGTGCCTACGACAAATGAGTCTACGATAAATGAGCCTACGACAAATGAGTTTACGACAAATGCGCTTACGACAGAAGAACCATGGCCTACGATCCTACGGAAAAACTATTCGTTTCAACGAACTCTAATTCTAAGTCGAATCCTACACCGTTAAGAGTTGAAGCTTGAGTTATTTGGACATTTTTGTTCATCAGAACAGCGCCAAATTGAGTCCAATTTTTAATTATGTCATAAAAATTAAAACTACATTGGCCTTGGTTAAAAACATGGATTAGGATTTAAACCTCATATTTGTTCAAAGTACAGTGAACTTTAATCAGCGACGATTAGGTTCACTTTAGTTTGAAGAACCACTTACTTTTTTATATGTTTTCTAGTCACCTACATGAAAGTTGACATCTGCAACTAGAAGGTGGCTGTTATTCTAAGCGTGGATGGATGTTTGTTAATCACTATAACACGGCTGAATAAAATTTGCTCGTAAGTCATTATTATTGTTTGGAATATATTTACCTACTAGTAGACGCCGCGCGGTTTCACCCGCGTGGTTCCCGTTCCCGTAGGCATACGGGGATAACATATAACCTATAGCCTTCCTCGATAAATGGGCTATCTAACACTGAAAGAATTTTTCAAATCGGACCAGTAGTTCCTGAGAATAGCGCGTTCAATCAAACAAACAAACAAACTCTTCAGCTTTAGATAGCTTTAGTAGAGATACGTACCTGACAAGCTACTTTAAACCACGGAGCAAAGTTATGAATAATAAATACAGTTTTCCAACAATTATATTTTGTTTATCTTGAAAACTTGAGTAAAAACAGATGTGTAGTACCTAAAAAGAACTCTTGAGATAAAAGATTTTCAGCGACCTTTACATGAATTTTAATCAAGTAAACGGCGTCCTTCACATCCAAGGTTGTCTCGGTTCAGAGTAAAACTTCTAGGAATGTTACAATACAAACCTAATCCCTCGGAGGTGTTATTAAAAATGGAGACACAGTCATATAGAAAAACTAGCTAACGCCGCGCGGTTTTACCCGCTTGTCCCGGTCCTGTTAGAATACGGGAATCATATATAGCCTATATAAATATCCTCGATAAATAGGCTATCTAACACAGAAATAATTGTTCAAATCGGACTAGTAGTTCCTGAGATTAGCACGTTCAATCAAACAAACAAACAAAAAAAAACAAACTCTTCAGCTTTATAATATTAGTATAGATTCAATTGCAAGGCAAATGTTGGAATAGCTAAAGAAAATTAAATTTAAATGCCTTAACTTAAAGTTCAATATAAAAGCTGTTTCTAATAAACCCTAAATTCAGAGTACAATCACCCTTAGAGCTCTAAGGTTGAATTTGCGCAGCGACTACTTGAAAAGTCCACAGTTTGTTTTAGGCACTCATTTTATGAGAATGTTTCTATTTTTTATAAGAGGTCAATCAATGCCTCATCCCAAAAATATGTGTACAAAAAAGTATCAATTTATGTTCGAAAGAAAGCCACTGTTACAATCTATACTAATATTATAAAGCTGAAGAGTTTGTTTGTTTGTTTGATTGAACGCGCTAATCACTGCAACTACTGGTCCGATTTTAAAAATTCTTTCAGTGTTAGATAGTCCATTTATCGAGGAAGGCTATAGGCTATATATTATTCCCATATTCCTACGGGAATGGGAACCACGCGGGTGAAACCGCGCGGCGTCAGCTAGTTAATAATAAACCGAATGAAAAAGAATTTGCTTTGCGTATATATCCACACCACGCGCTGTAAATCCTATCTCCGATAATAGAAAAATGGGATTTGCAAAAATATTTTTTTGTCATCCATGTAATAGCTGATCTATCACACTTTTTTTGCTTCTAAACTTTTTCGCGATTTAAAATTCACCACACTGTTATTAATTGTATATAAATAAACGACGATAAAGAGATCATAATGTTAATAATCCAAATGTTTTAAAGTTTTCGTTTTAGAGCAGTGATTCCCAAAGTGGTCTATATGACCACTCTTCGTTTGTAACAAACTACAAGGGGTCTATGTCTAAAAATTTGGGGTTAATTAATAAAACATTAAGCGAAAATGGTTTCCACGATAGTGGATCATAACACATACACTGATAGTACCTATTTTTTTACATCATATTATCTTATAACATCAAAACATATACATTATTTTAAAAGTAACTATGAAGTAAAAAAAAAATATTATATATGTTTATAAAATTGTGTAAGTTGTAGGATACAGAAATGCAATATCAAATAAGTAGGGTGTCTACCCAACACGGAAAAACATGGCAACGGGTCTACGACACAAAACAGTTTAGGAAACTCTGTTTTAGAGTAACAAATATACCAACTTACACATTACATTAACTACTAGTAAGTTTTGGATCATGAAAATATGTGCACAAAATTTATGAAACCATCGTATCAAAAATATTTAATAAAAAATAAGCGACAAAAATGCATATAAAACCAAATATGAGAAACACATTATTTATTACAATTACAAATAAAAAAAAGAACATCCTGGAACCACACCAGAAAGCACTACAAAGAAGAAAACAACCAATGACCGCTAACAAAGATAACGCCATATGATTTAAACGAAGCTAAAATTTTACTTTCTAAATATTCCCATTTTAAAATTACACACAGCGAGCGCAACGTACCCGTACGTAAAATTTGATTTCTTGATAAAACATAATACGAGCAAACACAAAGGGGTCTCGATTACAACCGAAAAGGTAAAACAAAAGCGGCATTCGCATGAAGGATCGCACCGGTTAATTGCATCATACTATGAAACGTAGGAATGTAGAAATGTAGAAAACATTGTTTTGTGCTCGAATTTAGCGCTGACTAGCGAACGCAGTGACTTCGTCCAGGTAAAATTCACAAATCCCGCGGGATCCATAGATTTATCGGGATAAAAAGTAGTCTGTATGTTTGCTCAATAACCTCCTCTATCTATCAGTGAAACTCCCGTTAAAATCCTGTTCCAGGGATTAAGCCGAACAAATAGACAGACAGACAAAAATTTAATAATACGTCGTCATCAACCCATATTCGGCTCCGGATATCGGAGCTTAATCCTCTCCTCTCAGAATGAGAGGGATTAAGCCAATAGTCCACCACATAGGCCCAATGCGGATTGGCAGACTTCACACACGCAGAGAATCCATTCCTCACGATGTTTTCCTTCACCGATTGAGACACGTGATATTTAATTTCTTAAAATGCACACAACTGACAAGTTGGAGGTGCATACCCCGGACCGGATTCGAACCTCCACCATCCGGAATCGGAGGCAGAGGTCATATCCACTGAGCTATCACGGCTTAATAATACACAAGCACCTAATTAGAAGTTTCATCGACAAAAATACAAAGTCTTAATGAAACCTATGCAAGCGCAGTCGGGTAATAAACCTGATTAGGATAAACAAAAGGATGGCGCCAGTTAATTGCATCACACTGATATGACACGGACATAAAATCAAGAAAATGTTGAAAACCTTATTTTTAGAAATGAATGTTAGGGTCACTATGCATTTTACTTTTAAAGGACTCATCTTATTGTGTGGAGTAACGAGAGAACGACCACGATTTAAAAATAACTGTGTTTTCTCAAGTATTTGCAGTTATTTACACAATACTGAAACACAAACATACTTTTATTTATATTTTTTGTCTGTCTGTGTCTATGCCCTGGCTAACCATTGGAATCGCTTAACGAATTTCAATGAGGAATATAGAGAAGGTTATAGAGTAATAAATAGGCTGAACGTTTTATCCGTGAAGACTTCCTGAGTAAAAACCAAAAACTTATTTTCAACAGATATATAAAAATATAATAAAAACCCTCACGTTTATTAATTTCATGTATGTAATTTCCAGTATCATACAACATACCTAAAATCAATAAAATTTTAACAAAGACCAAACCAAGGTAGTTAACACCTGACTGTCATTGGTTGCTAAGTAGGGTTTATTAGTTGACGGTATTTGCTGGACTAGGCTTTAATATAGTTCACTATCTTACGGTGATATTTAGATTCCTAAGTGGCCCATGTCCTAAGTTTTTGTAACAGGTGGTCTCCCTACTCGGTCCATGCGGTGGAGTTATTGAATTAGTGCTGGAGCCCACTGCATTGCAGTCTTTTCGCTCATAGCAAGGCGGGAATTGAACAAATTCTATATTTGCCTTACGTGGACATATTTTTTTTACAATTTGAATCCGTGATTTTATATCCAAGTCCATCTTTTTTTACCGAACGTTAACTTTTATTTATTAAAAAAAATATTCTCTCCTTTATTGTTTTTGTACTTATAACACCAGATTATGTATAGTATGTATGTTAAAATACGGAAAGAATATATAGTTAATCTTGGGTTTATCTTCGGAAATAAAGACTATCTGCATTTTAAAAATGTTACCTATACTAATATTATAAAGAGGAAAAATTTGATTGTTTGTTTTTTGTTGTTTGCATTGAATAAGCTCCAAAACTACTGAACCGATTTGAAAAATTCTTTCACTGTTAGAAATCTACACAATCCCGTGTGTTATAGGCTATATTTTATCCCCGCATTCCAACGGGAACAGGAACTACGCGGGTGAAACCGCGTAGCGTCTGCTAGTAATTATGTATATTACATATTGCATATTGATGAAATATTTACTTTTAAATAGAATGCATCTAGAGATACTTCTAATATTACAAACAGCTGCAATATATCTGAAAATACAATGCTACCAAAAGCGGTAAATTTTAATAAGTATTTTTAAGTATTAATTTTAATTTATTTTAATGTATGCCTATTTTATTGTTTTGTATTTAATTCTACCTTTTGTTTTAATAAATCTATACTAATATTATAAAGCTGAAGAGTTTGTTTGTTTGATTGAACGTGCTAATCTGAGGAACTACTAGTCCGATTTGAATAATTCTTTTAGTGTTAGATAACCCATTTATCGAGGAAGGATGTAGGCTAGGCTAGATGGGGGTAAACGGGGAACCACGCGGGTAAAACCGCGCGGCGTCAGCTAGTTACAGAAAAATTTCATGCAATGCAGATATAATTGTAATAACAAGCTATGACTCGGCAAATGGTAAAAATAAACATTAACCGCTTAAAGCGAGTTACGAGAGCGGCCATAATCACTTGCTGAGACTGACAGGCCGATGTAGCGAACGGTAAATGGAGACAAGTTCAAAAAAAATACTATTTCAACCACTGTACTATTGATAAAATATTAGATACATAGATAGATAGATAGATAGTAGTACATAGATACATAGACGGATAGCTTAATAATAAATAAACAACATATACTTTAAATAATAATAATACATGTTATCTTCATTACTATGTTTGATATAATTTTATCTAAGTAACGCTAAGTAGGTAAATAATATATTTTACGATGCATGTTTTTAGGATTCTGAACGTAAGTACATACAAAAACGGAACCATTATTTAGTGTAGAGATCACAGGCAAACGACTATTGTAACCATTTTTGAAAATAAAGATTTTTTTCTAATTAATTTTATATCTACGTAACTAAATATAAATATCAAATATTTAAATTAATAATATTGGTAATAATTTTAGGTTCTTTGTTGTGTATATTTTACCGCTTGAAATTAAATAATATCGAAGATATAAAAATAAAGAAAATACAATTAATTATATCCTTTTCCGAGAATTCATTGTATCTTAGTACTAAAATTTAAAAAAAAAGGTTTTAGGATTGAAAAGTAAAACAATAACAAAGTGACAGACAAAATAACTTTTGAATTTTTAGTATCAAGTATGGATTCATAATCTCAGTCTCAGTCTAAGTCTCCTCTCATTATAAGAGGAGTTAGGCGAATAGTCCACCATGCTGGCCCAATGCGTTGGCATGTTTCACACACGCAGATAATTAATTCTGAGACAAGTTTCCTCACGGTGTTCCTCCTTCACCGTTAGAGACATGTGATATTTAATTTCTTAAAATGCACATAACTAGTGGTGCGAGCCTCGGACTGAATTTGAACCTACGCCCTCCAAATCGAAGGCAGAGGTCATATCCACTGGGCTATCGCGGCTCTATATATTCATGCACTTCAATAATTCAGTCATATTCAATAGCGCTCATAAATTTAACATTTGTCACAATGTCAACCACTTTAGCTTTATAATTGAATGCACTTAGTTACCCTTTTTATCAATTCAAACACATTACAAATCAATAAAGCTAATTTAATTTTAAACAAGCCCCATTGCATGAAAAGTTTAATTTGTTTTTAAAGGCCATTACGCATCTATAAAAGCTGGCACTATAGCAATTCAAAAGTACCCCTAGTGACCTTATTTATAGGGTAAAAACCCCATTCTTGCACCGCCAAAGCGACAGATGCGAGAATTAAAAAACACTGCCCCATTCTATTTATTTACATCACGACATTCGTCTATTAATACCGGACTAAGTTTTTAATCCGCTAATGTTCATATTTGAATACTAAGTCAAAAGTCATTCAGCTGCATGGAAAAACTACCCTTATTTAATAAGTTAATAGTGTTTGAAATTCCGTTACAATGCATTAAGCCGAAATGTATTTGAACTGAGCAATTTGTAAAGAAAAATCGTCTCTATTTTAATGGTACTTAGGCACAAATTGCTTCATATAAGAGCTCGATTTTTTTAGCTAGTAATTATGGGAGTGCTGGCTATAACGGTCCAGTGTAGGCGTAATGGTGATTTTTTGAAATTTATGACTTTGAAACATATGAATATTCATCTCGTATCGCATATTAGTTAGTAAAATTTTATAATTAATGTTACTTATCGAGGCTGGCAAGGCTGTGGGTTCGATGCCCAAAACTGAAAAATATTTCTGTGAGCATGGATTTTTGATAGTGTCTGTCTGTTTATATTTTCGCGGGTAACACCGCGGGGTGCAGCTAGTCTATTATAGTACATACAAACCAGCGCCACAGCTCGCTGTGGCATCGTGCTGAGGTGGATACCTGTTTTGTCCACGACCAGATATTTGTATGTTCTGTTTGTTTATATTATTTTATTTTATTACTCGTGTGTGGACAAATAAAGATATTCTATTCTATTCTATTCTACATTTCCCATAACCGTAAAAATACCTATTTATACAAATTAACTAGCGGACGCCCGCGACTTCGTCCGCGTGGAGTTTAGTTTTTTACAAATCCCCCGGGAACCATGGATTTTTCCGGGAATAAGTAGCCTATGTGTTAATCCAGGCTTTAATATATCTCAATACCAAATTTTACCTAATTCGGTTCAGTAGTCGAGGCGTGAAAGAGTAACAAACAATCATATCATCAAAATCATCAGTTTACGCAAATCTCAGGAAACTATGGATTTTTTCGGGATAAAAAGTAGTTAATCCAAAAATCTATTTCTATTCCAAATTTCAGCCAAATCGCTTCAGCAGTAGCGGCATTTAAGAGTAACAAACATCCATACAAACTTTCGCGTTTATAATATTAGTGGGTTTCTTCATTTGATTTATTGTGACAAGATAAATGAGAAGTAGAACTACTAAAGAAAACCTACACGATTCAAGAATAACACAGCTAAACCTAATTACAAAAGTGAAAGAAAAGTCTACGAAATCTATTAGCTTTAGCAAAGCACGGGCTTAACGCCAGATGTCGGAAAAAAAAAACACAATTTTCAAGCTGGTCCATAAGTCTAATAGGTTGGCCTATATTCCATAAATGGAGAGGGCTTAGTGAAAAAATTGGCAGCTATCCACTCTTATAACGAACGTACAAATGCAGTGGCCATTTGCTTTCTGTAACGTGCTCGAATATATTCAAACTTCTAACGGTATTTTTTTTTTAATTTTGGTATTCCTTCACGACTTCTATAAGTATTATGTAGCTGCCAAGAGACGTGATAGCCCGTGCGAATGGGGGCTAACGTTCCTTGTCCCTCATTCGCACGGGGGTTTTTATAAAGGATGTTAAAAAAGCGTTCAAATACAACAAATGCATTCCCAACTATATGTTCACACGACAGCGTTTTTAAAACGCGACGCTTTTCGAGCAGTGTTGGATTTTCAATTTTGGTCGTAGGAAATAGACCTCCATTTAACTTAATAATATATTTGAACGCTTTTTAACGTCTGTTAAAAAAACTCTCGTGCGAATTTGAAGCCTCAATAGCTCAACGGTAAGAGCGGTAGGATTCATCACCGAGGGGTGGTGGTTCAATCCCCACCCCGTTGGTCTATTGTCGTACCCACTCCTAGCACAGTCTTTCCCGAGTTGGAGGGGAATGGGAATATTGGTCATATTATTATTTATTAAAAATATGGCAAATATTCTTTTAAAAAAAATGGGGGCTTAAGAGCTTATTTGCTATTGAAAAGAAGGAACTGGGTTGAAGTACTACGGCTAAGATCAGTCAGGCTAAGAAATATTGGAGTTATCGCTTCTTGATAGCTTTCTCTAATTTTCTTATAATTATTTAATGATTACTACTTGCGCTATTTTATTTATTGTGTGTAATTTATGTTAAAACGTATTTTAAAATGTATTTTTAAAGTTTAGTCACATAAAATGTATAACATCTTTGATCTAAAGCACGCTAAAGTCCTAAGTCACCAGGGAGCATCTTTCCATTCCACAACGTAATGTTTTCCTTTACTTGTTTCAGGTACGTCAGCAAACCCTCGCATCCAAAGGATTGAAGCTGAGGAAACTTTTTAAATTATTCATAAAACCCTGTAAAAAAAGAATAAAATAACACTCAACTTTCCACGAAATCTGAATAAGGAGTTCTAAGTAAAGAATAAACGTAATTAGACGATGCGTTTAAAATTTTCACTGGAAGCTTCTGTCTTTGAAAGCACGTCCCGTCCTTTTTTTTTAAACTTATAAAACTCTTTTTCTTTACACAACGAAGTTTAAGGCTATCTTAGTTGCCAGTTCGTTTATGTTTACTCTTTTACATTAATTTTTCGTCTGGCAATTTTTTTGTCGCTAACGATGGCGAACTCAGAATTGCAAATGCCGTTAATTGCCCAATGGAAGTTAGCTTCCACACTTAAAGGGACTGATTGTTGAAATATTTAACGTTCTAACAGACGAATATTTTAACTTAATGGCTTTGACTTAATAATCATGCTCTTGACGCCTAAGCTGAATTTGTTTACGTCCAAAAAACATTTAGACCATTTATTCCTCTTTTTAACACTTGAATATTTTATGGTCATTAAGAATTCGAATATTTGATGTCTACACTAATAAGAATGCTCGTTGGTCTAATAATTAAACGATGCTTTAGGGCTTTTTCCGACTTTCCCCGGTTCAACTCATATATCGGGAAATACTGACGTTTTCTTTGTTCCATGGAATTTTCAGTAAAAATTAGCAGTCTGGAGGGAAATTTAACATTATCACCTTAAGCCCGCCAACCCACATAGAAGCAGCACGTTGGTCTTAGCTTCATATTCCTTCTCCTGTAAGAAGTGAACCCTATAGATAGATAGTGATGATGGTTATAACGATGAATAAAATCAGGCATTCAACATAATTCTCCGAAGCAAATCCTTTCAAATCGGTCACCCATCCAATTACCAACTTGTACCAACGTAGCAACGCTGCCCCAAATAGGTCAAACAACCCAACAACTATTTGCTGCCTACAAAATAGAACAGCAAATACAGTCAGCATAACACGGACAGAGTGTTGTACAGAACAAGGCGCGTCCGTTTGGGAAATCTTATGTTTATGAGTTATGTTAGATCCCAACTGATATAACAAGAGTATCATATGAGAATATAAATGAGATTACATTTTGTTGTGAATATTTCTTTTGAGCTTTGTTCCCTTTCATATTGTGAGTATACTCCGCCATTTCTTTTAGATTTGATTAGCTTACGAGCGGTAGTAAATATCCCTTTGAAATCTAGTTTGCTGGATACTTATTTTTTATTAAGTGATAATGCTTGGCAGTAATGGGGACTTCTGACAAGCATGAAACTTACAACGATCCATGCTATAAAATATAGCGTTTGTTAAGAAGATTATAATAACTCATCTAACCCTAAATACTTACTTTTAAATTTAATTTTGAAAGTCGTCATATTGTTGAAAATCTTTGATCAATTATTATCGTCAGTTTAACACAAGTTGTTATATATAATAAGACCTTTCATTTGATGTGTCACATGATGCAGTTTGAATTTTTTTTTTGTATTTTCTATCATACCCCCCCAAAAGTGATCTTCATATTCAAAAATCTCTGAGTTTCAAAATTTTACTGAATAAATGTAGTTTGTAATTGTTTTTCTTTATTTCTAACTTTCCACCATACCCCCTATAAGCGCCCCCCATATTCAAATTTTACCTATTCACGATATATCCCTGTATTTGGGTCACTAAAATTTATATGTGTACCAAATTTCAACTGGATTGGTCCAGTACTTTCGGAGAAAACTATCAGACATTAAAATGTGCGCGAGTGATATTAAAAAGGAAAGGCAATATATTTGATTTTCATCCTCTTCCTAACAAGTTAGCGCGCTTCCATCTTAGACTGCATCATCACTTACCATCAGGTGAGATTGTAGTCAAGGGCTAACCTGTAAAGAATAAAAAAGAAATACTTCACAGTCCAATCAAGACGATCTGAAGACGTCATTATCTGAATCACATAGACTAACTGGACAAACGAGGTAGTTTATGATAACAATATTTAAATAGTATTGTTAATAATCTTAACTGATGACGATTAAAGTAAATGATTCCATTCAAATAATTTACTGCTAAGTGTAGTCGAATACCCTTGTTCTTCAGTGAGAGCTCTTCGCAGTATTAAGATTGCTTAAAAGGCTTTAGGGAGTTCAAAGTAACTTAAAATAAATACAGGCATACTTACCGACGTTTATAATAATATTGGGCTTTTCTAATTTATTTAGCTTAAATTGTGGTTAGAATATTAAACACAATTTAGGCTAAAGCTAAATGAACTTGGTATTATTCATTTCAACTAGACAGTAGGTATGAATAACAGTATAAATGAAAATTATGTAATAACCCAGTTAGAATCTAGGTTTTTTTAAGAATATTTGCTATATTTTAATGACCACACTCCCGTTTCCCTCTAATTAGCCAGAATAAATGTGTTATGAGTGGATACGACAATAGTTTCACAGGCATAAAGTCAAGGCGCTCAGAGATTCCGTTTCTGACACCTGTCAATGTCATTGTCAATGAGAAAAATAATGTCAATGTCAATGTCTGTGAGATATTTAAATATCTTTTATAACTTAACCTTAATAACGAGTATTAACATTGAAAATTTAATAATTATGCCATCTTTCAAATTTACAATAAACCTATTATTTTGGGCTAAAATTATTAACATTTAATTAACAAAATAAAGGTATCATTGACAGGTGTTAGAAACGCAATCTCTGAGCGGACCGGATTTTAGTACCCATCAGAGTAGGAATATCGGGACAAAATATAGCCTACGCTACTCGTTGAAAGCTTAAAAACTAACTCACATTCGCATTTATATATACTCGTAGGTAAAGTTAAGATATTTATTTCAAATTAGCCCGCAAGTTCGTCCGCCCTTAGACCTCTTTAATCCAGCCCTTACAGTAGTAGGTATCGCTGTAAAAATGGAGTAACTTCTCCCGTTTTCCCAACATTTCCCTTCACAGCTCTGCTCCTATTGGTTGTAGCGTGATGAAAAGTATACTATAACCTGCCCAGGAGTATGAAGAATAATTGTACCAAGTTTCGTTAAAATCCGTCGTAGTTTCTATAACGAACATACAGACCGACAGATAGACAAAAATTTGCAAACTGATTGCATTTTTGGCATCAGTATCGATCACTAATCACCCCCTGATAGGTATTTTGGAAATATATTTCATGTACAGAATTGACCTCTCTACCGATTTATTATAAGTATAGATTACTCCACCAGGTGGACTGACGACATCAAGCGAGTCGCAGGGAGTCGCTCGATGCAGGTGGCTCAGTATCGTTATGTTTGGAAGTCCCTACAAAAGGCCTATGTCCTACAGTGGACGTCCATCGACTGATATGATGATGATGATGACGATAGATTAAAACAGTACTGAAGTCAAAGGCGACAGTATAATGTTTAAAGACATTATACTCCTAGCGTTACATTTCGATTTATTATCAACTAATCCGAGGATATTGAATGCAAAATACATTCATCACGGCTAATGCACGGAAAGTGATCGTCTGTCATGGCGGCTAGATAAATCAGACTGGATTAAACCGGTTTAGGGCGTTGATTGGAAGAATACGATAAACTCTAAAACAATTGGAATATTGGAAATGTTTTTATATATTATTTAAAACTAGCAGACGCCCGCGACTTTAACCGAGTTGAAACCTCCGTGGCGCAGTGGTATGCGCGGTGGATTAACATGACGGAGGTCCTGGGATCGATCCCCAGCTGGGCTGATTGAGGTTTTCTTGGTCCAGGTCTGGCTGGTGGGAGGCAACGACCGTGGCTAGTTATCACCCTACTAACAAAGACGTAGCGCTAAGCGTTTCAGCGTTCCGGTACGATGTCGTGTCGAAACCGAAACTGGTGTGGATTTTCATCCTTCTCCTAACAAGTTAGCCTTTCATCTCAGATTGCATCATTACTTACCATCAGGTGAGATTGTAGTCAAGGGCTGACTTGTAAAGAATTAAAAAAAATAACTTGACATTTTTTATTATATTACGTTAAACCTTCTTCTTATGATTACTTTATCCATTGTTGAAAACCGCTTAAAAGTATATTACATAGTTTAAAATATCTAAGCGTACAAACGGGTTAAGCGACTTAAACTATCTAACTAAACTATCTAAATTAATGTAAGATTTGTACAAAGAAACTAGCAAAATTATTGTGGAGCCACGTTTATCTCATTTTATTAACAGAATAATTATCCTCCAAAGTTAATGGCTTATACAACTGTTTCAAATCGACTAAACCATGACATGACGTCATTCCATGGCCGACAGATGGCTTAACAGTGTTAGCAACTTAATCAATAGCTGTGGAACAATTAAGTAAAACGAAACGGGAGTGGCTTACTATGTAACTTCTGTTACCTAATTAATATTAATATATTTATTGTATACTAGCCGATGTCCCGCTATTTCACCCGCGTAGTTCCTGTTCCCGTAAGAATATGAGGATAAAATTAATATAGCCTATGAAATTCACAAATAACGATTACGTGACGCTCAAATCGTCAGATTTTCGAAATGTGCAGTTTTAGCTATAAACTCACCTACCTTATCTTAATCTGAAGTGCTGGTTGAGTATTTCTAAAGATAATTTTTTTTTTGGTAGCCCTAAACGTACCCACCAATATTAAGGACTCATAATTGGTGAGGGTACTCAACAACGTGCAAGGTATAATCCCTTATGTTTATCTACCGCGATCGAGTAACTGCAAAAATCCACTCCTTGGCTCCCCTAATATATATATGAGATTGTTTTTGGATTTACACAAAAATATGTGATACACCGCTATAAAAAAATACTTTTCTGTAATTATTCTATTCTCCCCCAAAGGTTTATCATACGCCGACCTGAAAATAAAAATTCTGCCGTGTCAGCAGATTGAAATAAATTGCTCACGAAAACGTGGAGACAAAGACAAAAAGCAAAATGTAACACGAAGACTCGTAATTAATGGACAAGGCCAGCGATACGATATGTACTGGCAACACTGTAAAACACCTTTGTTCAAAAACAAACCTTATGTTTATGTATTAAGAGCGATAAATATGCTGTGCTTTGTCATGATGTAGTGTTTTTTTCCGTGTAAACGTTTGTAGTTTATGTTTAAAATTTCACTTTACGCTGCAGAGAGAATTAATAGTTAAGAGCATTTTCCCGAAACTTGGAAATATTCGGATATTAAATGAGTAAAAAGATTTTTCATTACGGTAGGCATCTCCGATGTTATGCTGGATGCTTTAATGTAATGTTTTATTATTTGCTAGCTGACGCCGCGCGGTTTCACCCGCGTGGTCCCGTACCCGTAAGAATACGTAAATAAAATATAGCCTATAGCCTTCCTTGATAAATGGGCTATTTAATACTGAAAGAATTTTTCAGATCGGACCAGTAGTTTCTGAGATTAGCGCATTCAAACAAACAAACTTTCAGCTTTATAATTTTAGTATAGATACATATCTTAATATATAAATACGAAAGATCATTCATCACGTAATCTCGAAAACCGCTTGATGTATAAAGCTGAAAATTGGCAGGGAGGTAGTTTATAGTTAGTAGGTATCCAATAAGAACGGATTTTGCGATAGGGCTGGACTAAAGAGGTCTAAGGGCGGACGAAGCGGCGGGCGTCCGCTAGTTATTTTAAAAAAGTAACGATACTTTTCTACTGGCACTGACGGGTAAAATAATATGGATGTTTTAATTAAATATCTGCTTATTTTAACTTCAAATGGATTTTAATTAAAACGTGAATACAAACACATAGTTCAAGAGCAATTTTGTGGTCAATTAGCAATGCAATCACCGTAATCATATACGAAATAATTAGCATATGAAATAAAACCTAATAACATTTCGATACATACATTTAAAATTTTATAACACTAAATAGAATCTGAAAATGTTTTATTACCTATTAGATAAAATCAAATATTTGTTTTATAGATATATTCAACTGCGTGGAAACTCTGAACCTAATCTATATCTATCTATATCTATATCTATGTCTATACTTATAATAATACTGGTCGAATTATATACATTCATTTGCAATTTGAGATTTTACTCATACCATTTGTAACACCAAACGTTACCGTGGCATAAAAGACGCGCCATCTAGAATCTATACTTATAATACGAATTCTGTACATTCTGTACATTGAAAATTTTTGTTGGGGGCATTATATAATCGATACTGAAGTTAAAAATATTTTTTTTCGATTTTTTGTCTGTCTGTCCGTGTATTTTAGTTATTCGGGCATCACGCTGAAACTACTGAATGAATTCAAATAAACTTGGCACGGTTTAAAACCATAATACGGAGAAGGTTATAGGATACTTTTTATTGCGAAAATAAAATAAGAAGGGGGTGAAATGTAAAATTATTTCTGTGTTAGATAGCCCATTTATCGAGGAAGGCTATGAAGGTGAAACCACGCGGCGTCAGCTAGTATTTTTATAAAACCTTCTAGAATCTAAATCTGACGAGTCTATCATTGGAAACAGCATGAAAACCTGTTGTATAGTGTTTTGTATAAAATAAAAAATCATTAGGTATTAAATAAGTTAATTAACTGACCACGATAGATTGATCTCCCACTCTTACCGCGGTCACTGGGAGGCGCAAATTAACCGGAATTAATAGCTTGTTTATTGACCACAAGATATAATCAACACGTAGATGATTTACCAATCATGTAGATTTAGTTATTAATAGTTAATAATAAACATTGAAGAACCATGATAGCCCAGTGGATATGACTCTGCCTCCGATGCATGCACCTTCAACTTTTCAGTTGTGTGCATTTTAAAAAATTAAATATCACATATCTCAAACGGTGAAGGAAAACATCGCGAGGAAATCTGCATACCAGAGAATTGTCTTAATTCTCTGCGTGTGTGAAGTCTGTCAATTGGGCCAGCGTGGTGGACTATTGGCCTAAACCCTCTCAGTCTGCGAGGAGACTCAGCAGTGTGCCGAATATGGGTTGATAATGATGATGATGATGAAACACTGAAACCTAATACGATTACAAGTCTTTAAAATATATCTACGTTTACTTGACCTCTACCTGATCATTCATCACTAACAGTCTATCATCCTTCCTTATCTTCTTCTTCTTATCATCAAGCCTCCTTCCCGCCCTCCCTCCTCCTCCTCTTCCTCCCTCTTTATAATAATAATAATAATAATAATAATAATAATTGCCTTTATTCAGATCAAAATAAACTTAGTCTAATAACAATGTTTGAATAAAAACTTAAAATCTATAACTTAATCATACGTAAAATAATAATTAGCTTATTCTAGTATTTGTAATTTATTTAATTTTTGATGATCTGTTTGCCAATCGGCAAAGGCCTCCTCCAACCTTTTCCATTCACACCTGTCGTGAGCCACCCTGTTCCACATCACTCCAGCCACATCTCTGATGTCGTCATCCCATCTTTTCTGCGGTCTGCCTCTTTTCCTTTTACCATCTCTGGGATACCACCTTGACACTTTCTTGCTCCATTTGTCATGGCCTCGCATCATGTGCCCTGCCCATTTCCATTTTAGTCTTCTAATTTTTAGTGTTACACCTATTATTTTAGTTTTATTTCTGATGAAACTGTTTTTTAATCTGTCTGATTTCTTGACACTCAGCATACTTCTCTCCATAGCGTGTTGGCAAGTTGCGAGTTTTCTTGTCATTTCTTGAGTCAAAGTCCATGATTGGCAGCCGTATATAAGGACGGGTAATATGCAGGTGTTGAACAGTTTGCTCTTAATGTTTATATGTAGGTTTTTGTCTTTCATAACCTCTTTCAGGCTCCAATACCTTCTCCAGCCGTTAATAATTCTTCGTTTTACTTCTTCGCGCATGCATTCTTTTTGTGATATGATTTGACCTAAATAGATATATTCGTCAGAGTAGCTTATTTCTGTGTTTCCTAAAAGTAACGTGTCTTTGCTTCCATTTGTCATCACTTTAGTTTTTTCTGGATTGAGTTTTAACCCTACTTTCTCACTTTCCATCGCAAGGTCTTTTAACATTATTTTTATGTTTTCAGATGTTTTGGCGAATAGCACTATATCATCAGCGAATCTCAAATGCGTCAAGGATGTACCATCGATATTGATCCCAAAACTATCCCAGTTAAGTCGCCTGAAAATTGATTCCAGGACAGCTGAGAATAATTTTGGAGATAAGGGATCTCCTTGTCTAACGCCTTTTTGTACTTTAAATGGTTGACTTTTTTTTTCAAGCTGGATTCTAGCTGTGCTATGGTCGTAAACGTTCTTTATTAAGCGTATATATTTGTGTTCGAGCCCTTGGTCTACTAAAGCTTCCCATATGTTTTTGTGTAGAAGAGAGTCGAAAGCTTTACTATAGTCCACAAATGCAATATAGTATGTAAGCTGATATTCATTGTACTTTTCCAAAACTTGACGAACAACATGGATATGATCGATGACAGAGTAGTCTTTTCGAAATCCGGCCTGTTCTATGGGTTGGTGGTAATCTAATGTCTTTTCTATTCGTTTTAAAATTATTTTAGCGAAAATTTTGTAGATGTTGGACATTAGACTGATAGGACGATAGTTTCCGATATCGTGTTTATCTCCCTTTTTATATAACAGGATAATGCTGGATTCTGTCCATTGCTGGGGGATTATTTCGGTATTTACGATATTGTTAAACATAACTGTAAGAACAGGTATTAAGATTTCCTTACTATGTCTTAAGATTTCGTTGCTTATGCCATCGGGACCCGAGCTTTTATCAACACTTTGAGTATCAATAGCTTTCTCGACTTCAGTTTGAAGAATGGTAGGAATGCTAGAGGCATCTGCCAGATCAATTTCATGTTCTATTGCTTTACTCTCATACAATGTTTTGTAATAAGATGTTGCAATTTCCATTATGTCTGATCTACGGTGGTTCCATTTTCCCATGTCATTCTTCATTTTAACGATCCAATCCATTGAATTCTTCAATTCTTTGTATGCTCTTTTTACACCACCTGTTTTGCTGATATACTTTTCTATTATTTCCATTCTGCCTTGTTTCCTATCCTTTCTCATGTTTTCCTTAATTTTTTTACTAATTATAGTTAAATTTAGTCTTCGGTTTTGTGCGTCTTTGTCACTGATTAGATGATTTCTCTTTTCTAGTAGCTTAATTGTGTTCGTTGTTAGCCATTTTTTTTGTTCCATTTTTGTGCTTGCAATGAGTTGTACCTGGGTTTTTATGGTATTTTCTATCCAGTTGTATTTTTCTTGTGTACATAGGTGCCTCGTGTTAGATTGGAAGTCAGTCAGTTTGTCTTTTAGCGCGATTGAAATTTGTTCTAACTGGTGTTTACCAAGCTTTACCTTTCCTATGTCATGCTTTGGTCTAGGCTTTTTTGGTTGGTTTGCTATCAGTTCAGCTCTAATTAGTTTATGATTCGTATTAAAGTTTAATTTATTGATAACGTCAAAGTTAGTGAAATATTTGTTTCTATTCGTCATAATAAAATCTATTTGATTTCTCGTTTTACCATCTGGTGAGATCCAGGTCCACATCCTCTTAGTATTTTTAATGAACATAGTGTTTAAGATTGTTAGGTTATTTTCTAGAGCAAAGTTCATAATGTATTCTCCGTTTCTGCTTCTAGTTTTTTTGCTATATGTGTATGGGCCTAAAATCTTTTTTTCCCCTGGTTGCCTATTCCCAATTTGGCCATTGCAATCTCCCATTACTATAATATTTTTGTGAGCATGTTCTTGAATGGCATTGTTTAGATCGAGATAGAATTTATTTATTGTTTCTATTGTCGATTGCTCCGTTGGCAAATATATTTGTACAATAGACCAAGAGTCTTTATAACCAGGCAATTTTAAATTCAGGATCGCGATGCGTTCTGAGATTCCTACAAATCCTTCCACATATTTTGTTAAATGACTTTTGACAATGAATCCCACGCCATAAAGCCCTGGAGTCTCGCCTATGTGGTAAAATAAATAATCTGGACAAGAAATGATATTTTCGCCCATTCTTCTCACTTCACTCAATCCAACAATATCCCACTTAATATACTTTAAAGCATACAATAGTTCTGTTAGGTTTTCCTCGTTTTTAAGGGTAAGCACATTGAGAGCTGCGATGTATATTTTATCTATAAGACTGTTTTTGATATTTTTGTTGTAATCGTTATTGTTATTGTTATTGCTTGATGTTGGAGGGTTGTGGTCATTTTCTCCCACGAGGACCAGTCGGCTTGGGAGATGATTGTGCATATTTTTTTCGTTATTACCAGTTTCTTCAGTTGGTTGAGATAGCCGTTTGCCGATTTTTAATTGTTATAGTTTTTTGGTAGAACATGTATTAGAAAGAGAGTTTGATCTTGACCTCATCATATCAAAAGCGTTTGTCCTATTCGTTTTGATTGATGAATGTTTTTTAATTTGATTGTTATAAGCGGAGGGTGAAGCAGATGGTTCCCTTTTTCTTTTCTCTTGGCTATTTATATTCTCCTTAATGATCAATTTATCGTATTTAAGATAAGCTATTTTGCCTTTTTTCCTCTCTTCCGCTAGTTCAGCTTTTAGTATTCTCCTCTTTTCCAATACTTCCTTCGAATAGTGTTCACTGACATTAATGTTTTTTAGGTTTTTTCTATTTTTTATTATTTCGTTCTTTTTCCAATTACTTATAAAAGAACATAGCACCGGTCTAGACTTGTTGTTATCTCCTTTTTTAGTTCCTAAGCGATGGATTTTGTTGATTTCGTAATCTTCTATATCAATATTTAAATCTTTTTTCAGATTTTTCTTTAGTTCCTGTATTAATTCGCAAGTTGATGTTTCTTTATCCTCTAATCCATAAATTATCATATTATTGTTCTTTTCCCCCCTTTTCAGAAAGTCAATTTCTTTTTCTAATTTTTCCACTTTAATTTTGAGCTCTTTGTTTTCTTCTTCTAAAGGAATTAATTTCTCTTCCATTATTTCTAAAGTACTTTTTGTGATTGATTCCTTTAGTTCAGCGATTTGGGTTTGCATCTCAGATTTCAGTTTGTCAAATAATATCTGAAATTGACCTTCCATTATAATTTTGTGAGATGATGTGCTTGCGTACGTTGGGAACGTAATAGAAGATAATTGGTAGTATTTGAACTGTTAACGTTTCGAAGCTGACAACACTGACAATATTATGCCAATGTGTCAAACGTGTTTTGTTCGTTGACGTTGCTGTCAGTTGTATGTAAAAGTAGTGAAGTTGTCTTTTTGATACCACAACTATGAAGCAGTTCGATTAATTTGTTTCGCACTCGAATTACTTTTTTTTTTTTTTTTTCTTTTGCTCTTACTCTTCAAGTCTAGGAATGTATTATATAAGTAGTTTTTATAACTTTTTCTGTTTTCAAATTGAAATAAGAATTTTTAAAAATTTTTGCCGAGATTTGAACTAGGGTCACGATGATTAGTATGACTATGAAATCCAGTGATATTACCGCTACGCCAGCTCTTCGTGTAAGAGAAGTGATGAAATTTATGATCTTAATACGTAATACTGTGTATATTGTTCGCTGACGCAACACTTTTTCTATGCACACCCTCAAATTTTTTTATATTATGTCTGTTGTTTATGATTGTATACTAAGGTATTGTGATCACATTAAAACAGTTTATAGTTCTTTATTGTGCACTTTTTAGATAGTTCAGTGTTTTTTGGTGGCAATATTTCACTGTTTACGTGTTTATTTTAGTGATTTTAAACACTACTAGTCAATGATTGTTTGTGTTTTACACTCGTAGTTAATGTCGACCAAAACACGACAATGTTCACGATTTCCTGGATTATTTAGCTTTGCAAACGTTTTCACTCGTGAGTTGCACAATATTTTACGTTTTTAATGCACTGACCACTGGTATTATTCGTTCTTTAAATTAATAATTTACTTTTTGCACGGAGCCGTTGCTTCACTATTCGGAGCAGCGCCCTCTCCTCCCTCTTTATAGTATAGGGGATATGGAGCTCTGACCTACCATCGTGCTCCAATTTGGGTTGGCGGGGTTCTACCTAATCGATATTTAGGTAAAATTTGTGAGTTATCAAGTTTTAAGTGGTAATTTCTGGATTAATGCCCCGCGGTACACACGTAGTTCCCGTTATTATGAGAGGAGACTAAATATAGCCTGTGATATTCACAAATAATGAGGCTTTATATTGCTAAAAGAACTTTCAAAATAGGTTTGGTAGGTCCAGATATTACTCCTCTACAACCTCACAAACTCACAAACTCACAAACTTTATTTTTTTTTTAATATTGCTAGCCCACGCCCCGAGGTTTCACCCGCGTAGTTCTCGTTTCCGTGAGTTTAAGGGAATAAAATATTGCCTATGATCGCAAAACTTTATATTGGTAAAAAAAAACTTTTAAAATTGGTATAGTATATCCAGATATTATTCCTTACACAAACATTCGCTATCAACCCATATTCGGCTCACTGCTGAGCTCGAACCTCCTCTCAGAATGAGAGGGGTTAGGCCAATAGTCCACCACGCTGGCCCAATGCGGATTGGCAGACTTCACACACACAGAGAATAAAGAAAATTCTCTGGTATGCAGGAAAAGTTGGAGGTGCATGCCCCGGGCCGGATTCGAACCCACACCTTCTAGAATCGGAGGCCGAGGTCATATCCACTAGGCTATCACGTCTCCACACACACACGTGTCACAAACTTTACCTCTTTATAATATTGAAGTAGGTAAAGTATAGATGACTTCTTCAAATGTAAAGTTACAGATCTGGAGTAGGCCATTCCCTTCATTTGTCTCGAGTAACAAAGGACTCCTCAAATAGGGCGTATAGAAAAGTGGGGCATTCATGAAAACGAGTGAAATATAACCCAGTAGGCTTGTAAAAAGGACTTTCGAAAGATTTTTTCTTGTAATGTAATGTAGTTCTAAATTCTGAGATTACTGTACTTAAAAATATTCATGCCTGTTCTCTCGATTGCTTATACGTATGTAGGTACACGATACTAAACGCGAAAAAACTTTTTTTTTTAAATTGTCTGTCTGGTTGATCGGGGTAATCTTTGGAATGGCTGAACTAATTTTAAAGGAACTTTTATCGGATAAAGAAGGTTTTTGAACAAAATAACATAACAAAGAAAGCCATGGATTACAAGTTACCTTGGCTCTTAGCCATATGGGATGTCAATTTTCTTTCTACAAACGCTAACGCTTCGAAAACTAAAAAATATATTGGAAGGACAGATCCGATCGATAACTTGATCACTTGACCTGTCGATAGCAAATGTCATTCCTGTACATTTTTTTAATTTTCGAAGCTTTAGCGTTTGTAGAACGAGAATCGACGTGCTATATGGCTACAAACCAAGGTAACTTGTAATACATGGATTTTTAAAACCGTCCGCTTTTCGTTAAATATAAGCGTCAGCTTTAACGTTTTATACTATGGTCCTACCTATATCAAAATCTGCACGGCTATTCTCTAACGATATTTTTATAACTCGCAAGTGCGAGTTTCGAGTTTACCGCTTTCTTTCTCATTCTTTAGTATGGTGTTAAACAGAGAGAGATAGAAGTGAATTCTAAACTCGCACTTACGAGTTATACAAAATATTGTTACAGAATAGCCTAACAGGTCATTTAGATCATTTTGGTTCTGTCTAATAGTCCAAAATACTCAATGTTTTGAACTAAACTATTCAATAGTATATATAGCATACACATTTCATTACTCCACCGATGCCGGCCACAGATTAATCTGCAACGCGAAATCGGATTCAAATCAGTGCCTAATCATGTGTAGGTTTGACCACATTTTATAACCCACTTGATAATGGTTAGAACCGTGTGGGAACCTCACCAGGCATCCAAAATCTAATTTGGAAACTGTACTAACTCTAAATAGCTTAACTACACATTAAAAAAAATATTTGTACGAAAATGTTGACATTACTTTTTCCGTACTAACTCAAAATAATAATTGAAAGTAAATAATATGAGCTTTTAATGGGTGGCAGTTCGTGTATGCTTAAAAAAATAACTTTACGTTTATTAAATACGTAATTTTACAAACGTCAATCATATTCAAACAAAATTATATATTACATAAAGTCAAAGAGCACATCTGCGTAATACCAACATCATCTCGATGAAAAATAGCCAGATTTCCGTCAAAAACTCATACCACTAGACGTCGACGTCGAAAAAACATTAATTTCGACACATAGCTACTGAGCTCCCTCGCAATATCCATCACGAGTCGACTATTTGCATAGAGGGTGATAAATCGGGGTAGAAATCTTATATGGCATGACTAACGCGAGCCCGCGGCGTCATTATGTGTTAGGCCGCTCTCCCACCGAGATATCCTAATGCAACGCAACTGCAACGTACTAATAATTCAACCTCGGAATGCGAGCTCATCATTATCATATCACCCGATGGACGTCCACTGCTGGACATAGGCCTTTTGTACACAAAAATTTGCCCGATACTGACCACGCTGGGCATGCAGGTTGATCAGCGCAAAGCTAGATATCTCACGCTGGTGTCGCTGTTTGCCCGACACCGGCCTGTGCCATTTAATTATCTAGCCATAAGGAATGGTTATTCCGCCATTCGTCGATCGCCAGAGCCTCGTCAGTCCATACTCTGCAGTTTTCACTACCACTAACACCAGGGGAATGAAAGCTAATAAACTGTAAACTATATCTTCATTTTGGTATTCTAAAAGTTGTCTCAATAGTCTCATTATAAACAAAGTCTCATAAACCACCAAAATTTACAAGTAATCTCTAATTTCCAGTAGCGTCGCAGAGAACAGCAAAAATGAACGGAAGCGACTGACAACTGACAAGGAACGCGTAGCATACGCGTATCAAACACAAGTCTCTTCTGATTGTTTCGTGGGAAAACAGCCTTATGTGGATTTATTCTCTAGCAATACTCGAACTATACAACTTGTATTCTTGAAATCTGCCACAACTATATCATGAAATGGAAAAAGCGTGCGTTGGCCTTTGTCATTTATTATAAATGGTAAAAGTTATTCCGTTCACCATTTGTAAATTTGGAACGCAACTATAGAGTTTACACCTTTGTGATTTTGGGAGCTAGCAAGTATCAAAACTATCTGATTTTATTTATTATGTATTTTGTAAAAAATAACACAAAGCTCATGTCCCTAGTCGCTAGAACTCAGATTTGTGGCAACTCTTTGCTAAAGACCTTTAAAATTAAATTTTTTTTACAATATTTACTCCCTTATTGTAGTAGAAAACTGAATATCCACTGGGTATATTATAATTTTCGCCCTACAATGAGGCATTAAAATAGGAAAATATTATGTAATGTTATTAGGAAAATTATTCTCATCATCATATTTTTGTAAGTTTTCAGTAAATCCTAACTACGTATGACTAATTCTGATGAGGTGCTTATTCCAAAGCAATGTATAATCTCGGACTCATTCGCCATCTTATTAACCTGCATTCCGTTCTGAATCGAAACGGAAAACGAAGAACTTAACGTTTTGTTTTTTTTTGTTAAACATTCAGATTGCATCGTTTCGTATATAACTCCAATAGGCAATATCGATATATTGGGTCAACGCTCTAATTTTCATCTCTTACATAAGATTAAAGACTCAATCCTGTAGTGTGTCATTAAACTTACCTGTTGATGACAATGATGCTGGTTTCAAAAATGTTGCTATGGTATTATATAATTCAACGCCATCATCATCATCATCACCATTATCAGTTCAATGCTATTTTTTTTTCTATGATATGAAATGAAATTTTATTTGCCTAATACACGTATACAAATGGTGTTTTATAAGTATAATTAGTCACAGTGTATTACCATTAACATGGTGTGCAAATTTTACAATTTTATAAAGCACTGTTTAAGTAATATTATTTACTTACAATGTTATAATTGTTACAAATAAAATAAATACAATTAAGATTGACATTTAAATATACATAATTGAAATTAAATTATACGAAAACTAGCCCTTGACTACAATCTCACCCGATGGTAAGTGATGATGCAATCTAAGATGGAAGCGGGCTAATTTGTTAGGGGTAGGATGAAATTCCTTTCGGTTTCTACACGATACCGTACCGGAACGCTAAATCGCGTGGCGGTACGTCTGTGTTGGTAGGGTGGTAACTAGCCACGGCCGGAACATCCCACCAGCCAGACCTGAACCAATTAAGAAAACCTCAATCAAATCGAACCCAGGACCTCCGTCTTGTGAATCCACCGCGTATACCACCGCGCCGCGGAGGCCGTCAAAACATGCTAAATGTAGGTCTCTTGTAAGGACTCGATAATACGATCTCGAGCCGCCAGCGTCCAGCAACTCCTTGTAACATACTTGATGTCATCAGTCCACCTAGGGGTCGACCAACACTGCGCTTTCCGGTGTGGGGTCGCCATTCCAACACCTTGGGACCCTAACGTCCATTGACTCTTCTACATATATATTATTGGTATTAATTATGTAATTTGTATTATATAGGTGCCTGCCATTGTTACTTCTAAATGAATAAACCGAATTTCTTCAGTTTCAGGTGAGTCTTGCCTCTTGGCGAAGGACTCCAAGGTACTCCAGTAAAGCTAAAGGAATGTTTGTTGTATTAATTATTTCTGACGTTATTTAATTTCAGTTCTCAATTGGCTGAAAATTGAGTCTTTGAGTGTAAGTAATTAGGTTGGATTTCATTTAACGGGCTTCTGTAAAAATAAATTCGAATGTAATTCTGTGCTGTGGTGACGCAACGGAAAATGAGCTTTATCGCTCACACTTTATAATCCGTTTTTGAATGACACGTATCTAGAAGCCTGATCGGCGACAGATAAATGAAATCCGATCCTTCGAAGCCTAAATTAACTGATTTTAATTAATCTTGAGCTTAGCTCAATGTTCCAAAAACAGCGAGTCATCGAAATTGAATTCATATTTCGTTTTTTCTTTATTCTGTCCTTTAATTTGCGGTTCTGTTTTGTTTTATTCTCTAAACATTTCAAGTCACCGGCACTGAATCCTGATAAACTTGTTTTCGTTTAGTTTCCGCCTTAATCGTTCCATGTACTCGTTATCTATACTCTCTATTTTTATGTTTATTTACTTGCACACGAATCCTACAAGCATTTTTTAAATGTCAGTTAAAAAAAAAAAAACAAAAAAAAAGTTACTTTGTGCTTGTATTTATCGTGTGTAGGTAATCTAATCTCTTAGGCTAAGAGTTTACAAGAAAATTGGAGGATGTATTTGATATTTACTAAATAGTAATTTAATTTCTAAGAATGTATATTATCCTAAAATTAATGCCTTATATAATAAATTCATATCATACCATAGAGTATGTACTTAATTTATTAATAAAATATTTGTAATAACTAAAATACTAATAATTTATTTATTAATATTAATATACCAAATTAAAATTAATGTTTATTCTAGCTGTTGTATGTTCATACTTTTAATTCCAAATTTTAAATAAATTAAAGTATATCGTAATTTGACGTGTACTAATAAATTTTTGTCACGTCTATCTCTACATTTTGTTTTAAGCAAGAACGTTAAGATTCTTGCGTAATATTTTTCTTGAACCAAACCGAATAAAAAGTTTTGGAAAATAGTAGAAGAGAGTGAGCAAATATTTCCGTGCGGACAAAGTTGCACCCGACCGCTATTGCCACAACACAAACTTTTAGCTTTTGACAAGTACCTCCTCCAATTTTCCCGCGAGCTCTTACCCTATCTGTATTTTCCGCTTTGTTCGTCGTTGTAGCTCTCTGTCATTTGCTTGCACTGTTCTAATTATTTGCCCCCATTTTTTTTTCTTACTGTGCAAAAGGAGGCCGTTTTGCATTTAAATGTTTCATGTAGTCTTGATTTAGATAAATGTGGCATCTAATATTAGTTAGTATCTTGTTACTGAAGACGCAAATATGCCTGGGAAAAGGCATTTAAGGAAATGCCATTTGTTTGTGGCTTCAACATCGTAAGTAAAATATCTTTAACTGTTGATATATGCAGTGAATCCCGATTACAGTACCTTTTAAGATATCATCATCATTTCAGCCGATGGACGTCCACTGCAAGACATGGGCCTTTTGTAGGGACTTCTAAACATCACGATCCTGAGCCGCCTGCATCCAGCGAATTCCTACGACTCGCTAGACGTCGTCAGTCCACCTGGTGGGGGTTCGACCAACACTGCGTTTTCTATCCAGCACTTTATGATTATGATTCTATAGTCACCCTAAATCGGATAAAATTATGAAATATATCAAAATATGAACAGCGTAGTGTCTAAGCTCTAAGTTCACTGAGTCTTTTAAGAGAGACGAAGTTACAAGGCAGCGACATTAAAATAAGGTGCAGATAAAACTATTCAATGGAGAGTGGACTTATATAAAAGTACAAAGTTCAAACCATGCATTTTGTAAACTCAATAAGGCCAATTATCGATTAGTATTTTATTGTGGTTACATTATATGCAGGTACAGAGATCCAGACCAAATCTGTTTAATTAAATAAATATAAAATCCTAAATTGGCCTGAGCTAGGAATCTAACTCAGAACTCAGAACAAATTAGCCAGAAACGTTCGTAAACGGCTTACGTCTTAAAATAAAATATTTCGTATTTTCAGCTAACTATAACAATTAATAAATTAATCTGCAATATCTGTCTATTTTGAACAATAAAATATCACATAAAAGCTTAAAATCAAAATAACTTTTCGAGAAAGTTCATAAGACCGAAAGATATGAGCAATATTTAATCACGGCGAAACTAAGAAAATAAAGTTATCAAAAAAAACAAATTAATGCCAAAGTTCACTATTCTAGTTAAACTACATGATGTAATGAATTAAATATTAATTTAAAAAAAAAAACGCTTTTCGCATTATTAAATTTGCAATTTTAAGATATTACATCAATCACAATTCTAAAAAGAAAATAGTATACCTACTCAAACTTGGCAAAAGACCCGTAACTCAATAATTACTGAACACGACCGTATTATGAAACTACTAAAAATTTCATAAGTCCCCTGGCTTGCGGACCTCAAAATATTGATCGCGCCTCTTTCCCATTCATGGCAATATGACAAAGGCCGTTTCGGCACTCACACAGAGGACTGTTACACACACATGCACACCACACGTCCTATTAAATCGTTCTGGACCGAGAGCCTGCATTGGCCTGACATACCTCAATTTTAGGCTGAGAATTTGTCAGCCTATGCTCCTAACATAAGTAATTATGGTAGCCATTTATGGAGTTTGAACTGTGGTGCCTTTCGAAGAAACTCGTAGCAGGTTAAAAAAATCCAGATCCTCAACCATCAAGTACAGGTAAGACGTAGTTTTATAATATTTTTCTCGGCATTCTAAGATAAATCATGTCTCCAGACGATAGGCACATAGTTTCGCGATAATCCTCCGAAAAATGTCGTTAAAAATGTTTTTAATGGAACTTTAAATGTGTCTACCAAATTGTTCCCGCGAAGACGGCGACTGGCTACTAGAGACATGATTCCTGATGATATCCTGTTGAAAATAGAGAAAAAAATACGTTTTATGTATATTAATTTATTATTTTATCCATAATAATATTTTAGTGGTAATGTTTGTGGTATTGTAGGTAATCTCTGGATCTACGGAACCGATTTTGAGAATTATTTTACTGCCAGAAAGCCATTAATGAGTGACATATTCTTTATTTTATCCCTATATTCTCACGCGAACGGGAACTACGCTGGTGAAACGGCGCGGCGTCGGCTAATACTTGGATAATTTTATAATTGGCTACCGTAGTTATCTAAGACAAGAATAATTGAAATAAGTTAATTTTTGAATTTCATGGTAGGAGCATTGGCTGACAAACTTTCAGCCTTCCTATAATGAGGTAAGTGTGGCCGTCGCAAGCTCTCGGTCTATTCCTCTGCCGTCTGGAATGGGAGTGAGGGACATTATGCAGCGCGCATGCGCACGAAACCCCAAAGCGCCTCGAGCGCCTCAATTCAAGTACAACGTTAGACTGACAAATTGCTGCAGCGCTTTCTATGTTTACACCGAGCCAGCGTTCATTCAAAAACGGAAGTACGCACAAAAGAAAAGTTTTTTCCGCGTAATTGGTTACAAAATGGGGCTGACTATGTAAAATATGAAAGTTTGAACAGCGGAGTTAGTTTTAATTTTTGAATTTTCAACCAATAAAAGCAGATGTACCCAGAGTTAGAAATGTAAAGAATATTTACTTATATGAAATATTTGGACATTCCTACTTTCTAGTGTGTTACTTGGTTATTCTGTGACTTCCAAGTTACTAACTCTATATGGCATTCAATGTTTAATAACCATCGAAGTCATGCTACGAAGCATTACTTCGGCATGCTATTAGGTATTCAGGTTAGTATTCACAGTCGAAATAAAGCGCAAATTATTGATAATTAAAAACCTCTTTCGTCGTTATTAACCCATATTCGGCTCACTGCTGAGCTTGAGTCTCCTCTCAGAATGAAAGGGGTTAGGCCAATCTAGTCCACCACGCTGGCCCAATGCGAATTTGCAGACTTCACACACTCAGAGAATGAAGAAAATTCTCTGGTATGTAGGTTTTCCTCACGATGTTTTCCTTCACCGTTTAAGACACGTGATATTTAATTTCTTAAAATGCACACAACTAAAAAGTTGGAGTTGCATGCCTCGGACCGTATTAGACCCCACGCCCTCCGGAATCGGAGGCAGAGGTCATATCCACTGGGCTATCACGCCTTACATTAAATTAAAAACCTCTTTAGTCTTTATTAAATAACTGTAAATGAATAATAATCTCTCGAAAGTATGTACGTAGTCGTATATACTATATGGCTATACTGAATACCGTATTTAAATTCAATTTGTTTTGTAATTCAACATATACTACCTACCTATATAGGTACTAGCTACCTATATGCTAGCTATATAGGTAGGTTACCTATTTCGCTTAAATTATTGGAAATTATACTACGTTTCATTCCATATATCACAGTAATTTTACGTAAAAGCCAAATTAGAATTTATTAGGCAATAGTATAATAACAGTGTACCCAGTAATCAAAACAGAACGTTGGTACAACGTATTCACAACTAAAATTGCGTGTAAAGTAGGTATTTCATTGCGCAATACAGCCAAAAATTCTATGTAACGTAGATTTGATCGAACATAAAATATAGCTGCAATTTACTTTGGCAATTTTCTATTAATGCGAATCGTTAATAGAAATTCGGTATAGTCTGACTGTTGAAAATATAACTTGTTATATTTCATTTTTTCAGTACTTTAACATAGACATAATGTTTTTGTAGAGTTAACCCGTTCAGAATCCCCATACAAAGTTATCTTACCACCTCATAAGTATATAAGTTCAGAAGTTCATCATTAAAAATCCATATTCGGCTCACTGTTGAGCACGAGTCTCCTGTCAGATTGTGAGGGGTTAGGTTTTAGTCCACCACGCTGGCCCAATGCGGATTGGCAGACTTCACACACGCAGAGAATTAAGAAAATTCTCTGGTATGCAGGTTTCCTCACGACGTTTTTCCTTCCCCGATTCACGTGAAATTTAATTTCTTAAATTGCACACAACTGAAAAGGTGCATGCCCCGGACCGAATTCTAACCCACACCCTCCGGGATCGGAGGCAGAGGTCATATCCACTGGGCTATATACTCTTACGAAATAAAAATAAAATATTGATATTCCGCATTCAACATCTTTAACGAAAATTTTACCAAAAAATTTAACCATTGCCAAAACCGAATTTAACCTACATACAAATTGAGAATTCGCGAAATGCATTCCTATCACGTATTGGCAATAAACAATTATTAATTCAGCACATTGGCTGAATATGAACAGTGTTGGAGGGGGATTTTTAAAGTGTTCGTTAATTTCAAGTGGTCGACGGGTGCCGTGGAAATGAGGCAATCGCTTTAACAATTTCTGCCCAAGTGGTCTCCCATCAAACGTACAGTTACGGATTTTGCACAAAAAAATTGGGCGCTTTTAATTTGAGGGTCAAAGCTATGTGTAATAACTAAATTTAATTTGAGGGTAGTTTTGTGAAAGCCTACTGTATAAACATACTAGGTATAGGACTTCGTAATTACGATTTTTTCTTTACAATTTTTATTTACAACGCGTTTTCACACAACGTTTAGGAATTCGTTAAGTTTAACCTACGACAAAAAATGGGTAAACTATGGTTTAATAAATAATTACAAAATAATTTAATTTAACAATTTCTGCCCAAGTGGTCTCCTATCAAACGTACAGCTACGGATTTTGCACACAAAAAAAACGGCGCTTTTAATTTGATGGTCAAAGCTAGCATATAACTAAATTTAATTTGAGGGTAGTTTTGTGAAAGCCTATTGTATAAACCTACTAGTACTTGGTGTAGGATTTCGTAATTTCGATGTTTTCATTATAGTTGTGTTTGTTTGTGGAGATTTGTTATATATTAAAGGATATTATGATGATTCCCTAAACATACCCACAAATATTAGGGTCTCTATATGTCTCTATACTTAACGTTGGTACTCAACAACGTGCAAGGTATACTCCCTTATGTTCATCTGCTGCTCGAGTAACTACAAAAATCTTCTCTTTGGCTCTCTATATAGAATGACGACTTTGTGTCAGGAAATTGGAATTTCTTATTAGATCTACCAGTATATCATTCGTTCATAGTTCAGAAACTTCTCTCGACAATAATAATTAATTTTCGAATTAAAAATCTGAGAATAACCTCTACCTCTATTATCATACGGGAAGCCTGGCCTTGTAATTTGCAGTGGGCCATTAAATCTGCTTATACATATAATATTATGGCCTGACGACTCAGTTGGTACCGCTCTTACTATAGGTAACCCTGAACCGCCGCGTTGCTTTGAGCATTAATTAAAAGGCTGGCTTTAATTGAAAAACTGTTCGTTTACAGCCTTTTATTTACTGTTATGATTTATTAGGCGACCCATGCTGAATAGCCATTGTCATCCAATAAGCCAGACAGATATGATATCTTGAATAATGATTTCATAGGAATAACGCCTTTATATCGTTATCTGTAAGATTTACTTTCGTTTGCGGTTATTGTTTACTGATATTTCACATCTTTTGAGATACCGAAATGGTGGCTGACCAGGAATGTCACAAAAAAATTGAAATTGATTTTTAAATCAAATAAAACGTAATTTACTCGTAACTAATTTTAAAATAAGTTCAAAAAACATACTCTTATTTTATTTCGGATAATTAAATAAGCGATTAAAAATCTACAAAGATGCTATGGTCCAGTCCAGTCCAGACCACGAAGTATTAAGTTCAAGTCCTTGGTCATGCTGTAAAATATTGAGCTTCTTCTGTGAAATTCTCATGATTAGCCCGGAGTTGGGAGGTAAGTGGTGTTATCCTCCCTCGTGCTTCGGATAGTAAAACCTAAACCCGCCAACCTACATTAGAGCAGCGTGGTGCTCTAAACTCCAAATCCATCAATCCAAATAAGGAGAGAATCCAGGTTATGGCTTCAAATAGCCAGATAATAATGAACAAAAGCTTAATTGGTCTAATACTCTGCCCAAAAATAAATTAAATTATATTTTCCCTTTATAATTACCAGTTCTACAAATTGGTGAGCAACAAACATCAAACCGATCACAAACACCATTTTAAGCCGCGTTCGAATGGGTTAATAAAATATTTTCCACCGTTCACGCAGCAGTAAAAACGTCAATCGGTATTAGTAGGTAATACTGGCCAAATTGAAGCCCGGCTTAAGCTATCAATTAAAAGGGATGGATCCATTCAATGGGTATTTAAAAGGTCCTTTTTATTTACCATCGGTTTTGTATTGGTTACCTTCAGGTACCTAATGTGGGGTCCTAAAACAATATGGCTATTGAGTTACGCATAAAAACAATAAATGCCGAATTGAATGTTTTGATTAGGTAGTTCATTAATGTCCTACAAACATAGACCACATCGAGATAAGTTAATGAAGACGTACCTACAAAATATTAAAATACGTATTTTTGTTTTAAGCGCTGTCTTTTATCTAGCGCTACCCTGTAGGGGTTTAGGTCTTTCTAGAGTTAGGATACCTATATGTCGTCATTAAAAATTGGTTTACTCTTTCTTTGTAAACGAGGCGTTTTGTCTGGAAAGAGAGTTACTCTCTTACTTAAAAGTTGAAACATTATGTAATTATCGAAATCGGAACCTATACCAAATTAATAAAATGACATTAAGTTCCCTAAAAAGTTATTGGAAATTCGTTTGACATTTAATGGTTTCAACAAAACAATGTTAGATTTGATACATTTTGATCTATGATGATGAAAAAATTAAAAATATTTTCAATAAAGCAATATTAAAAATGTCCCTATGAAAATTGTAACAAAAAAGACATTATATTCGTTTCCTAACCACATTATCATTTAATATTTTTGAATACCCCACTAACAAAGTGTATGTATGTAACAGTAATTTTTGCCGCCCCAAAAATAATTCCCCATATATCACAGTACGGCTAGTTCAGGCAAGGTGAATTACGAATTATGGCGGCCATTTTAGCTGATATATGGATCAAGCTGTGCGGTATACAACGCCTTAGTTACCGCATAGTACAGCCCAAATAGTTGGCAACCACCCTATAAGCTACATTAGACCAGCTGAGCGGCTAGAAGTAATAAATAAGACTTCACCGACCGTATTTCTGAAGTTAGTTCCGTCGGCGACAAAATATCTGCAAGTCTAATGCCTGAAGTTGCATCAGATAGGCCATGCATTACAAATGCGGTACTTGTTAGGGCTGCCAGTGTCAACATGCAAATTAAGACGTGTTATCGTTTAAAAAGACTTTTTTTGCAAATTAATATCGTTTAACACGTTCGCTGCGCCACTGATTTTTCAGTACCTTCCTCTGGTGCAATACGAGGTTTTTTGACCTCGTACTAAAACTTACTGTGATGCGGTCAATTGACCTCGTACAGCAGCGATAATTAAGACGTGTTATCGTTTAAAAAGATGTTTTTTTGCAAATTAAAACGTGTTATCGTTTAACACGTTCGCTGCACCACTGATTTTTCAGTACTTTCCACTGGTGCAATACGAGGTTTTTTTGACCTCGTACTAAAACTGTCTGTGTGCGGTCAATTGACCTCTTACAGCAGCGAATGTGTTAAAAAGACTTTTTGCTACCGTAAAACACTATAATAAAGAACAAAATATATAAAACCATCATCATTATCAGTCAATGGAGTCCACTGCTGGACATAGGCCTCTTACATGAACTTCCAAACACAAGTCTCGAGCCGCCAGCATCCAGCGGCTCCCTGCAACCCGCTTGATGTCCTCGGTCCATCTAGTGAGGGTCGACCAACACTGCGCTTACTAACGTCCATCGGCTTTTCGAAATATGTGACCTGCCAATTGCCATTTCAGCGTCGCGACTAGCTGGGCTATGTCAATTTGGTTCGTCTGCGGATCTCCTCATTTCCGATAACGCATGGAAACTCCAAGTATAACTCCCACCCCCACACACACACAAGGAGGGAGGTCTACCCCTGTAGGGGGCTGGTAAAATAGACTGATAATGATGATAAAAAACCAAATAGTTTAAAGCAATTCATTCTTAATATGTGTGCATATGTGTGTATAACAAATATATAACATTTTAAAGTAACGATTTTATAGTCGCAGCCCTGAACTAGACGCATCGCATTATCGCCGTCTGGATAATCCGAAAATACTCCCTTTGTGAATGAATAAGTAGGCTTGCACGGTTTTGTAATCGGGCAGACCATTATCTTTGTTATATTGTATGTATCTAAATTTATCCCCTCTCGTATATGAAGCCTTGGTAGTGGGCTATTCAAATAAGCTAGATGATGATATTTGAATTATTTAATCACTAGCTGACGCCGCGCAGTTTCTCCCGCGTGGTTCCCGTTCTCGTAGGAATAAGGGAATAATGTATAACCTATAGCCTTCCTCAATAAGTGGGCTATCTAACACTGAAAGAATTTTTAAAATTGGACCAGTAGTTCCTGAGATTAGCGCGTTCAATCAAACTCTTCAGCTTTATATATTAGTATAGAGTGTAGGTACTGAATTACGTACTTAAATTTACATCAAACAGTAAAATTTTATAGATCTCAGATTATTATGAAAAGCCTTTAATACATCGGCAAGTAAAACCTCGGCTCCATTTTTACAAGTAAGATGTAAATATATTCAGGAAAGGTTATTAAAGAAAGCGGTAAAGCTGGTGGTTCGTATAATTTCGTTTGAAGTTTTGTTTCGCGCTTAAATTCTGAATCGCGAATGTTTTTTTCTCCTTTTGGTAAATAATACCAACAATGTAATACCAAACGAATGGACAACATTAAAGGAGAAAGGCGAGATTGCATTGCATTTGGGAATAGCAGATAGAAGTAGCGTACATAATGGGGAACTATTAATAGTTGTATATCGTGATTAAGCTAAGAAATAAGTAAATGGTAAGCAGTCTTAAAAACACGGAAAAAAGATATACCTTTACCCTACCCTATTTATACATAAATGTGAAAAACACCACCACTGACATACGACTGCGTGATTGCTTCTAAATGCAGAGAAGAGAAAAAAAATCTTTTGATTCCCATTCTGTAAAATCTCAATATTTTTTACAAGTCTTACAAAATAGTAGTTTTAATCAATACAAATATATGAGTTCACTTCAGATATGTGACAACCACTTTCACCATCCTCCTTTAGAGAAATAGCGAAAGCTTGTTTTTAAAGTTACTTATATGCGACAATAAATCAACACCAGTGCACCTCATAGATGCATACACGCAATGCATATCCTGAGGATGCATAACGTACATGTATTGGAGGAAAAACCTTGGCTGTGTTTGTTGTGGTCTCTTCTCGGACCGAGGCGCGTCTGGAACCCTCGTAACTCGTAAGTTTTCGACTTCAATTACCACCCACCTAACACAACAACAATTCAGCACGTCATACACGCCGGGATAAAAAAACCGAGTTTAAAAGTCAGTAATTACTTAGTTACAATTAGTTGCACTACAACCTGTCTAGGTAGAGTTGTCACTTAGTTTCATTAATATGGATCATACATGCTCCGATTTGCATTATATAATGCGAGCTTAGACTTAATCAATAATATTGCAGTGCATAAACTCAATTAGTATTAGACGGTAATTGGCATTAACATGTTCTGTTTAATGTGGTTACATAATTAAAAATACAAAAATTTCCTAAATTAGATTTTAGGCCACTGCCGCCAAAGATTTTTAAGATAGATATGTTACGTGCCTAGAAAATCACCGCCAAAAGTGATCTGAATTTAACTACTCCACTGTGCGCACATGGACAATTTTGTGTTTATTTGCTTAATAATATATACTTTTTACACTTCTTAAACACAACTCAACATTGTAGACAATATTTAGGTATTATTTATTTATTTTTGACGGCCTCCGTGGCGCAGGGGTACGCGCAGTGGATTCACAAAACGGAAGTCCTGGGTTTGATTCCCGGCTGGGCAGATTAAGATTTTCTTAATTGGTCCAGGTCTAGCTAGTAGTAGGCTTCAGTCGTGGATAGTTACCACCCTACCGACAAAGACGTACTGCCAAGCGATTTAGCGTTCCGGTACGATGTCGTGAGAAACCGAAAAGGGGTGTGGATTTTCATCCTCCTCCTAAAAAGTTTGCCCGCTTCCATCTTAAACTGCATCATCACTTAAAATCGGGTGAGACTGTAGTCAAGGGCAAGTTAGCCCTTGACTATATAATAAAAAAAATTCAAATAGTCAAACTAGACGTTTCAACAGTATAATTGTAAACAGCTTATAAACAAATTTCGAATTAATTATACCTACCATTCAGGTAAAGCATTGATTTTTATTAAATAGTTCTATAATACGCTTCAGTGTTTAATAGCGTCGGTAAAAACAGCGTGGTTAATGTTGCCATATAAAACTGATTCATTTTAAAATATGATGTGACGTGGAGCGGCGCGCGGAAATAATAAATTATATTCTGGTGGAGTCATGACAATGCGTTATGATTTATAATAATTTTCAATCTTTTCCCGCTGATGATTTTCGATGAGAGAATATCCTAGTAGGTAAACCTACAGCTTTCCGGGGGACCGAAATATATTTATCCTGGGTTTCGGACCTGGATTTGGCTGAAAAAATTTGGAGCTTTTCTTTATACCAGTCCTTTTTTTTATTTACCTAAAATAAATAAAAAAAAAACTAAGAAGCTCTTGGCTAAAGTTCTCAGCCCGCAATTGATGCTGTCAAATCCCTAACCTCGTCAACATTTAATAGTGCCAACCATTATCATTATTAAGAAGGCTCAGAGTCACACAGCGAGCGATGGAACGAGCTATGTTAGGAGTATCTCTGCGTGATCGAATCAGAAATGAAGAGATCCGCAGAAGAACCAAAGTCACCGACATAGCTCAACGAGTTGCGAAGCTGAAGTGGCAATGGGCGGGGCACATAGTTGGAAGAGCCGATGAATGTTGGGCTCCCAAAGTGCTAGAATGGCGACCCCGCACTAGTAAGCGCAGTGTTGGTCGACCCCCCACCTCACCAGGTGGACTGACGACATCAAGTGAGTCGCAGGGATTCGCTGGATGCAGGTGGCTTAGTATCGTGATGTTTGGAAGTTCCTACAAAAGACCTATGTCCTGCAGTGGACGTCCATCGGCTGATATGATGATGATGAACCATTATCACTCAAAGTCAGCCAACCTGCATTGCAGAAACGTGGCTTTCCTACAAGCGAGGTGGACTACAGCATATCTACTCATCATCGTCATCACTATCAGCCGATAGACGTCCACTACTGGACATGGGCCTCTTGAATGAACCTCCAAACACAACGGTCTCGAGACGCCAGCATCCAGCGGCTCCCTGCATCTTGATATCGACCAACACTGCTCTCGGTCGCGAGGTCGCCATTCCAGCACCTTGGGACCCCAACGTCCATCGGCTCTTCGCACATCTACTTCATCCTAAAATGAAATCTGTATCTAATATGGCCAATAAAGCTTTCAAAGGCGTTTTAAGAAGGATTAAGAAAGATAAAAACAGTGTTCAATAATGACAAACTCAGAAAGCGAATTAAGCGTTATCTATATTAATAATTTCCTCAGGGGATACGGTAGACTCGATCGAAATTTTACTTAAATAATAAAACATGAAAAAACAAAGATTTCGAGTCGACAACATATATCAGCAAAATTCGGATTGTCGAGTATTTTGTTAAATTCTAATAGCGCTGACACAAATTGCCGCCATATTAATAGCCACTTATATGAAACGTTACTGATAATATTTTGAGTATATTAACCAATTACATATCATCATTATCAACCCATATTCGGCTCACTGCTGAGCTCTCTTCTCAGAATGAGAGGCGTTAGGCCAATAGTCCACCACGCTGGCCCAATGCGGATTGGCAGAATTCACACACGCAGAGAATTGAGAAAATTCCCTGATATGCAGGTTTCCTCACGATGTTTTCCTTCGCCGTTTGAGACACGTGATATTTTTAATTTCTTAAAATGCACACAACTGAAAAGTTGGAGGTGCACGCCCCGGACTGGATTCGAACCCACGCCCTCCGGAATCGGAGGCAGAGGTCATATCCACTGGGCTATCACGGTTTATTAAATTACATATGGACTTGGTATAACAATAATAATAATAATTAGACCGGCAGACCAGAATGCGGTAATTCTCCTTAATAATACTTTCCAGACGACCTATGAAACACAAAGAACTAGTAAAACTATATATAAAATTTGAGCATGCAAACATGCTAAACTAAAACCCAGCATGGGACATGTAACATGTACAGTATGGTACAAGCTTTGCCACTCTAGCCGAGTGCATTGCCACAGGCGACGGTAAGGGTGTATCCACAGATTAAGCGCTGCGTTTAGTGGAAACGCGTGTCAATGATACTACTGTTTTGGACATGCGTTGCATTCAAGATTGCCTTAGGGAGCTCGAGAATGTACCATGAAAACGTGCAGACTGTAATAGTACATCTATACTAATATATAAAGCTGAAGTGTTAGTTTGTTTGAACGCGCTAATCTCAAGAACTACTGGTCCGATTAGAAAAAATCTTTCAGTGTTAGATAGCCTATTTATCGAGGAAGGCTATAGGTTATATATTATCCCCGTACTCCTACGGGAACGAGAACCACGCGGGTGCAACCGCGCGGCGTCAGCTAGTTATTATATAAGTTGAAAATTACAGCTGAGGCGATATTGCAAGCTCGAGCTTTGGCGAGAACTATATATAGTAAGGAAGCAGAGGCTGTAATTATCAAAGCGCACGTATGTCGTTTTATAACGCACTAGTAGACGCCTCCGTGGTTTCACCCGCATCATTCCCGTTCTTGTAGGAATACGGGGATAAAATAGCCTATAGCCTCCCTCGATAAATGGTCTATCTAACACTGAAAAAATTTTTCAAATCGGACCAGTAGTTCCTGAGATTAGCGTGTTCAAACAAACAAACAAACTCTTCAGCTTTATAATATTAGTATACAAGTATAAATTTACGAGTAAACACAGTTTCTTAAAAATAATTTGCATCTATACCTGTTTTCCATTTGATGAAATTTTGACACGAGCGATTTTCTTACATAAAAAGTTTTTGTTAAGGTTTAAAAAAGGACCGTTCGTTTTTAAACGGATAAAGGTTTTATATTACACTTGCGGACGCCCGCGACTTCGTCCGCTTGGAATTCAGTTTTTCACAAATTCCGCGGGAACCGTAGATATTTCCGGATGAAAAGTATCTTATATGTTAATCCAGAGTAAAATGAATTTCCATTTCAAATTTCAGCCAAATCGCTTCAGTAGCCGCAGCGTAAAAGAGGAACAAACACAATTACACACTTTCACAAATACACACAAACTTTCGCCTTTATAATATTAGTAGGAAAGTAGGATAGGAGGATTATAGCACATGTGCATTTTACTTTACATTATGCCACATCTACGTACGGAGATACATTACAATATTGAAATTGTTGGAATAACAGATACTTTACGAGCAAATGTGTAGTAAATATTATGTACAGTGTTTTACACTGTATTTTTATTAGTCAAAACAGAAAACCGCTAAACACCAAATAATATAAGCACTCATAGACCTACGTTTCGCAAAATAGCTCAAAACTAAACTCAAACTGCACTCGAGCTCCCCCGAACAATAACCGATCGTACCATTAATTAATATTCCGAAACAAAAACTCCCAACAAAGCCGTAACTCGAAAAGTGACTGGTGGTTTTTAATCTGCGAGAGAAAAACGCTGAAACATCGCAGGAATGACGCCGGCAAATATTAAAATGAAGTCCAGAGAGGTGATTAATTAAACTACATCGCATAAAATGCATTTTGGACCGAGCGATTCCGTGAATTGAAGTTTTATGATCATTTTTCTTAACGTTCTCATTACATCTTGATTTAAAATAAATAATTATTGGAATGTCTCTCAAAAAGTTTAAAGTGTTTATTAATATCAAGCTTTTAGTAAAGTCTTATTATAGTTTTAATCACTATATAAATGATAAAAAAAGCTTGGTATTAAACTGCATTATACGACTGTGTGCTTAGTTTTAAATAAGTTTGTAAAATGGTGGTAAACAAAAATAAACCTTGGCTGATTTTGTTGTGGGCTCTTCTCGGACCAAGGCGGAACCCTCGTAACTTTAATTTTAAGTTTTCGACTAATATTACCACCATTAGATTAATTCAAAATATGACATAACTTGAATTTTCAATAATTTTTGTAAACTAAGCCTAATTTAAATAAATGAAATTTGGAAAGAAGTTCTTTTAGGCGGCTTACATGTAGAGTAAACTGGCAAAAATGCTTAAGAGTTAAACAATCACATACACATACAACCATTGAAGTTGTATAAATGTAAATATTTTATAATATACCGACGCCTAATTCATTCGTAAATGTATAAATCAATCAAATATATAGTTTACTGTCACCAATAAAAAGTACAAAGTAACTATAAAAGTTAAAAATGCTAACATTATAGAATAACAATTTTGTTCAAGTTTCATCCACAGAACATCAAATTAAATGAACTTCTTGGTAGTCATAACTTACAAAGTAACTTAAATAAGCACTTCAATTTCAATGATAACGATATAAAGCGATATATAAAACTTGGGAGGTGGCACTAAAAATTAATCTTACAACTTCACTTATAATTTAATAAGTGGAAGCCAATTTCGCTCATAAACTACTTTCCTTGTGAAACTTATAAAGCCATCTTTACACGTGCCGATGTTATTAAAACGGCAACACCGAAGCTGTACAAGGCGACTTAAATGGCCGGGAGTAGAAATTATAGGGCACGCGACAACTGCTCGTTTGCCGCAAACCGCTTGTTACAATATGCCCCCCACAATCTGTCATCGATCGCTAAATAAAAAGGCACCATTAGGCCGCATACAGACGCTCTGTCGCCCACGGCAACCGGCGTAATCAACGTAGCTTTGTACCCAGAGATGGGAATTACAGATACCAACCCCACAAGCACGGCTCTGAGATATGAAGCCGCATTATAATCGGGAGAGTACTTGCGCGAGTGGGCGTTACTGTACAGCGAGTAATTTATCAAATTGTACTATTTTCATCGTGCGACATTAGAACTATGTTGTTTGGAACTAATTAAATGAATACAGGGCTCACAGGGCGTTAAATTGATAAAATAAATCAGTACATTACATTGCATTAATTATTAATTATATAAAAACCGGTCAAGTGTATGTCGGGTCACGCACAGTGTGGGGTTTCGTAGATTAAGTTAGCACTTTAATACCATATACGAGTAGAATGCACAAAAATACATAGGCTAGACGATAAAAAGAAACGGTAAAAAACATTGCCGTGCCAGCTAGTATTATAAAATCACTAGCGGACGCCCGCGACTTCGTCCGCCGCAAAATCCTTTTTTGGTGGACGTCTACTAACTATGAAATAGACCTCCCTGCCAAATTCCGTCTTTGATATTTCATCGGTTTTTGATATTTCGTGATGAGTGACCTATCACTTTTATATATTAGGATTTAAAAATATTTAACACTTACCATGAATGTTATTATTTATATTTTTCTCTTGTTACACTTATTTGTACAGTATATATCAAAATTCTACATTAATAGGCACCTACATACGTTATTGTAACTTACACAAACTAATAAAGTTACAGACGTAAATAACAACATAAGACGACAAAAACAGGTAAAAACAGACAACATTACAGGGGGTCTACAACTTAGTAACTTAATTACCACCTACAGCGTAAATATTTCCCCTTATATAAACCATTTAAAACGTTTTCATAACAATTGTCTATACTTAGAAATAATTACACTGCTTAAATAAACAATTATTGTCTCGAAGATGTTCTTTTGAAGGTGCTCTATAGAAAATATTTATTTTGAAATATAGAAACAATAGAATTATAGATGCCTATTTACTTTCTATTCAAAGAAAACCAAATTGTATCAGTGAGTTAAGGAAAGCTGGAAGAATTTACTATGTTTTTCTGCTTTTCAAAACAAGAAAGCAAGCTAGGAAGTCAAAATCTAAAGAAATAGACTAAAAAGATTTTTTGTTTTTTTTTTAAATGTAGCCTTAAACATATGTGCGAATTAAACATACAAACATACATATACTTTTCAAAATTAGCGGATATATTTTGAAGCTAGTTTATACTTACATATTCAAAAAATGTGCAATTCATTCAGTATTAGGTACCGTATAGGTTCGAATTGATACCAACTTTTTAAGTCAGTTAGAAATATGGCAACCATTCTTTTTAAAACAAAAAATCGAGTATATAACGATTCTAGGCAGAGTGAACGAGAAAAACAATAACAAATTAACGGCAATTTTCTTCAAATCGTCCATTAAAAGTTCTCGTTTGAACGCGTCATAATGTCTCACATGTTTGAACGTATTTTGTTCGCACGCCTTTGACGCTCATCGGAGCCGTGGAAAAGCTTTTGTTCTTTCCATTAGCGAACTATGGGTATGTTGGTACCCTTCTATTTTCAGTTTCGACACCTTTGTGCTAAACTAGATACGGGTTTATTGATAGTAAATATTTATTTTTCACCACTTATAGAAAAAGTAAATAAACTAAGTTTATAGAGCATTTTGTATGTATTGATGGTCAGTAATTGGGTCAGTATAAATTATATTTGAAAACGAGATAAGAATAAAGTAACAAACTTAAGCTATACTTATGACTAGACAAACCGCCCGCGTGGAATGGTGGCAAGAATACTGACTGATGCATTTCCGCCTTTGCGTTTGCCATGCCTTCTGTCACTATTCGAGGTAATTGGCCAGAGTGAAATAATTTGCACTGTGACCCCATGGCCCAAGGGTCTCCACGGCAAAAGAACAAATGTATAACTCTCAGTCAGAAAAAGATATGTGCTACTTACCAGTTCCATCTTTTTCTCCTGTAATAAAGTGGCATCCCACATTTTTAAGAAATTAAATATCACGTGTCTCAAAACGGTGAAGGAAGAACATCGTGAGGAAACCAGAGAATTTTCTTAATTATCTGCGTGTGAAGTCTGCCAATCCGCATTGGGCCAGCGCGGTGGCCTAACCCCTCTCATCAGGAGAGTCGAGCTTAGCTGTGAGCCGCATATGGCTTGATAATGATGATAATGATGATCCCACATTAGGGCCTGCCCCATTTCCCAGGGAACCACCTTAAACCCAACAATCAAATGGTCTCTTGGCATCATCCTGACTTATTCCTGACTAGATTAGCGCAAAACATTTATTGTGGCAAGAGTCTTCTCAAGTTGCCAAGCGAGCCACTCTACTGGCACTCCTTTGGCATGAAAGTCACTGTATTTCCAATCTATTTACCTATTTTCCACATTGTCCATCTTAATGAGATTCTAGTTGATGCTCATTGTACTCTTGTCTTAACCACATCTAATACTAACTTAAAATTCTTAGTCTAATAGTAAAAAAATATATTTCGAAGGTCGTCAACAATGCTGCAGATGAGTTCACACAGTTTCTGATTAAAGACAGTATCGATGACGTCAGAGCCGAATCAATCTTCGTTCGACTATCGAACAGTCGACAGCTGAACCAGGAAGTGCCATTAGTTTCATCAAGTTTGCAAGCAATTTCCTAGAGTATTGGTCAGCTAAAATATTAGGTATAATAATAGATGGGTATTGGAGATGTTTTGATAAGTTTTTTGCCGACTGTTCTAGCCAGAAATTGATCCCAAGATCGTCCAAGTTCAATAAATGCTTGCATTTTAGAGGGAAATAGAAAGATGTGAGTCAAATTTATAATCACTAAATATGGTTGTAAAGATAAAATTAGTGTATATCATATACCTTGACGGCCTCCGTAGCGTGACCATTATTAAATTATCTATGGTAGGAAGAGGAACTGACATATTTCTGTTATAATCCCCGACGCAAAATTGGGTGTTCAAGCCCTATTTTACCACTTTAGGAGTTGAATTTTAAAAATTTTTGAATCACATTATATTTCGTTTTTTTTTATGATTTATGAACAAATTTTTAAAACTGTAACTCTAAAAATGAAGGACTTTACATACAAACTTTCAACCCCTATTTCACCCCCTTCTTATTTTATTTTCGCAATAAAAAGCATCCTATGACCTTCTCCATTATTATGGGGTCAAACCGAGTTTTATTTGAATTAATTCAGTAGTTTTAGCGTTATGCCCAACTAACAAAAAAACACGGACAGACAAAAAAATCGAAAAAAAATATTTTTAGCTTCAGTATCGATTATATAATGCCCCCCTACATAAATTTTCAAAATATCTTCGATGTACAGAATGTACAAAATGTACCTGTTACAGTTTTATTATAAGTTCTAGATGGCGCTAGTAGCCAACGTTAAGCCACGGTAACGTTTGGTGTTACAAATGGTATAACTATAAGTAAAATCTCAAATTGCGAATTAATGTTTAATATCTGACCATTTCTGTTATAAGTATAGATATAGACATAGATAAAATGACAAAGTCTCTTACTAAAAAAAACACTGTTACTCAATCGCTAGCTAACTAGATTAGAATCCAACTTGGATCAGACATTGAAGTGACTGAATCAGAATTCCTTCCACTTTATCGAACTGTTGAGACCGCTAAACCGTCGGATTAGTTCCACGCAGTTCACAATAACATTGGTTGAGTAAGTGCCGCGAGTTTGGTAGTAATTATAGTTGTCGAAGTCAACTCTTCCACTATGTATACATTCCACTGATAGTATTCTATTGTCGCAGTTTGGGACATGTTTGTGAGGCGGGTGATGGATGACGTCACAGCGGGAGGAATCAATCTTCGTTCGACGCTATCAAACGGTCTGAGTCGGGGAAGACGCATTAGTTTCACGCAGCTTACAATGACATTGCCTAAGTTATTTCCGAGAAATGTAGTTTTTAACCCTCTACGTATTACGACCCTCTACGTATTTCGGCTTTTACGTACGACTACGTAAAAGACGGTGGTCTAAGAGCCGTTTCAGACTAGCGTTTTATATGCTGTATATGAGCTCGTTTTTGGAAGCGCATGTAGGCGCGTATAGCGCCTTTTAGCACACGCCTAATTTAACTTAACACATACGAGCGTTGACGCGCTTCTAAGGTCGTATACGCGCCAGCCTCTTGTATGTTTCTTCGTCATAATCATAATGCATGTTGAAACTGACACGACCATAGTTCTAAACGAATGGACCAATTATGGTATTTTTGTTTGAACGCTGACGAGATCTGAAAAAAATATTCTTAGCTAAATACAATGAAGATCAAATCCAATCCGAAGATTTATATTTTTTATTGTGTTGGCTAACATATCTAAAAGGTTTCAGTCATCATTATCGTAATTTTATTAGTAACTAGCTGACGTCGCACGGTTTTACCCGCGTTCCCGTTCCCCTAGGAATACGGATATAATATAGCCTATAGCCTTCCTCGATAAATGGGCTATCTAACACTGCAAGAATTTTTCAAATCGGACCTGTAGTTCCTGAGATTAGCGCGTTCAACTATACAAACAAACTCTTCTGCTTTATATATTAGTATAGATAGAATGCTGTTTGTGCCAAAAATTATACAGATTACAAGTTCCTTCAACTTATCAGAACATAATTCCATATAGTACTGTAATAACATAAACAATTGTCAGTACTAACATAACGCAGATTAAAAAAAATATAAACCACTAATTAAGTAGAAAAACCTTCTATATTTATAGAGATTAACTAAAATAATAGTCAATCAAAAATCAGCATATTAATTCGTCATTCACAACGATCCGATAAAGAAAAAGCGTGAAGGGGAACCATTTTATTTTTTACGATCATTGCACGTTGCCATAAAATTGAACACCAACATTTTAATACATACACGATACGGGAGATATGAAAAAAAAATGTCAATGGCGCGATATTGGGCACATTTTCCTCCCGGAAGTGCGCTAGGCGGACTCGAACGGCGGATTTATGACACCACTTCCTTTTCCGGTTACCCCCACCCGAATGTATGCCCGCGGAGTGGACTTTTTTTTATTTCGTCATATGTATTCTGTGATTTCGTCACAATGGGACTTTTGACGTGACAACGTCTTATAATTCGATGGAGCCGGCTGCACACTCGAAAAAAGATGACGTCATGCGTCGTTCCGTCGCTCTAGGGTTGCCAACTCTTTTTGGTCTATGAAGATTATTAAACAGCATTTTAGAAAAACGAACATTTTGTTTTGAAAAATGCAACCATTCCATCAGTATTTTCTTATGACGTTGTCACGTTCAACTATCGTCAGTAAACCGACTACAACCGATTTTTTATGTAATTTATTTCTTCGTTATTTTTTATTTTTGGTTACTCTTTTTTTGTTACAATGAAATTTTAATGAAGTATAAGTATTGGTAAGGATTGTTTTTCAATCTATTGGTCGGTTTAGCCCTCATACAAAGTTCACAATCATATTTAAAAAAATCCCAATAACGCTTTTTTGGTGGCCTGACCCGGGATTCGAACCCTGGACCTCATTGCCTGTAACTGAACCACGGGACCAATCCAATAGATTGAACAATCCTTACCAATACTTATACTTCATTAAAATCTCATTGTAACAAAAACAGAGTAACCAAAAATAAAAAATAATGAAGAAATAAATTACATAAAAAATCGGTTGTCTGTAAAGTCGGTTTACTTATAGTTTTTGTTTCGATAACGAAACAGACAGACAAACGAAAATTTACTGATTGAATTTTTGGCATCAGTATCGATCACTAATCACCCCTAGTTAATGAAATGTATCTATACTAATATTATAAAGATGAAGAGTTTGTTTGTTTGTTTGTTTGTTTGAATGAACGCGCTAATCTCTGGAACTACTGGTCCGATTTGAAAAATTCTTTCAGTGTTAGATAGCCTATTTATCGAGGAAGGCTATAGGCTATATATTATCCCCGTATTCCTACGAGAACGGGAACCACGCGGGTGGAACCGCGCGGCGTCAGCTAATTTCATATACAGAATTGACTTCTCTACAGATTTATTATTAATAGATAATCATTGTCATAGACACGTCAGTCTCCCTGCAAAACGCCTCACAGACTCAATCGATCGTATTCCAGTTACAGCCGATACAAGTTTAATTTGATCACCCGCCACTTTTAAATTGCACAGCGCAGTGCAGCTAAAAACTCCACGCGCCAGTAAATAATAAAATCTAAGAGTTCTCATAAAGAAGTGTTAAACCGTTGAAAAGAATCCAGGTGAATGTCTACAAATAGAAAATCGATCGCGCGACCCGCCAGCGATTTAGCGATAGAACTCGCTGAACTACCTGTAGAGGTGATTGCGATATCACTTTGAATACAAACTGCTTTGCGAATTTTATATTACGAGCTTTTAAAGCTTCGTTCTCGTTTCCGAGAATTCCTTAATAGTTTTCTTTTCTATTTTTTTTTTTTTTTCAATTTCTTGTCACCTGTTTTTATAAATTTATTTTTTATTGAGGAATAAGAAACGTAAGCTAACCTAGACAAATCATGCCCACGTGGAATGGTGTCATAAACACTGCCTACATTTGTGCGCAAAAAATCGGCCAGCCCTAGTGTAGTTTCGTTTATAGACAGATTATATTCTAAATTAACACATGGGCTAATTTTTCACGGAAAAATCAACGGTTCTCGTGAAATTCATGAAAAATACTTTTTCTCGGGAAAATTCACGGTTCCCGTGGAATTTGTGAAAAAATCAATTTCACGTAAATGAAGTTGTGAGCGTCCGCTAGTACCTATATTACAAATGCAAAGAGAGTTTTGTTTTTTACATTTTCTGGCACTAAAACAATTTCAAAAATTCTTTCACCGATAGACATTACTAGCAAGTCTTTATTTTACTTTATCTTAAATAAATAAATGAAATTAAAAAAAATCTTATTTTCGTACTCTCACGGGAATGGAAACTATACGGGTGAGTTTTGGCTGGTGGGAGGATTCGGCCGTGGCTAGTTACCATCCTACCGGCAAAGGCCGCCATGCGATTTGACACTCCGCTACAATGTCGTGTAGAAACCGAAAGAAACCGATTTTTATCCTCCTGCTAATAAGTTACCCCCCTTCCATCTTAGATTACATCATAACTTACCATCAAGTAGCCAAGGACTAACTTGACTAAAGAATAAAAAAAAAGTCGTGAGCCGTTCGCTAGTAACAAATACTCATAATCAGTATAAACTCCACCGCTTACGTAAACAGTAAAGTACGTATAAGTAGCATCATATAATAATATAGTCAATTGAGGGTATATTGACCCAAATGCGCTGCCATTTTGGCAAGCGCTTGTCATATCGATAACATATCGACAGCGCTCCGCTATCTGATCAATGTTTAAATATTCAAACTGAAACTGTTGAGTACTCCTGACCTACGAACGTAAAGCGAATATAGATTCAAAATCTCATAACGCTACACGAGTATTGAGTACCTCTCGTCACGTGCTAGCAAGTGATCGTATCGTTCTGTGGCCCACATTGACCCAAATGAGCCACCATTTGGCATCCCTCCCCATTGATACGACCAATGTTGTGTTCGATATGGGTTTTGATTCAATAAATCTGATCTTTGATATACAAAATTGTTGTTCTCTGAATTAGAGGATGAATGATCATTTAATTTTAATAATGAAAATATGAAAAAACAATAATTGTCAATATTGTCATAATTACTAAAAGTAGTACCTCTATGACCTCTGCCTCCGATTCCGGAGGGTGTGGGTTCGAATCCGGTCCGGGGCATGCACCTCCAACTTTTCAGTTGTGTGCATTTTAAGAAATTAAATATCACGTGTCTCAAACGGTGAAGGAAATACATCGTGACCTGCATACCAGAGAGTTTCCTTAATTCTCTGAGTGTGTGTCTGCATTCCGCATTGGGCCAGCATGGTGGACTATTGGCCTAAGCCCTCTCATTCTGAGAGTCATTGTCGCGTTAAATTTAATAAAATTTTCATTCCACCAATATATAATTACTTCGGTGGTTGAAATTAAAATACGACTTCGTCCAATCTTCCCCCGAATAATGTACAGTAGGTACGTAGGCACTTACAATGCAATAATATTTTTTACACTGAGTCAATTTAAATTCCTCTTAACGAGTATTCATTGGGAATTTAAATTCCAATCACGGCACGTAAATCGAACTATTTTTATCTACGTCGGTAGTGCGAAAAACTGGCAGCCCGCCGTTTTTGATGGCAGTACTCTGTCGATATTTTTTTTTAAAACATTTTATATTTTACAGCTCTCTCGATCTGAGTGGGTTTATGGGTAAGGCTTAACGTCTATCGCGCCTGTGATACTATGCAGGGCAATATAACGTAGTATGAATATAAAGCCCCCTTGATCTATTGATTGATACGTGACCTACGAGTATCTAAAGCTTTTGTTTGTGTCAATTCTGAACTTTTGAATCGAATGAAAACATAGCTGTTTTCAATTTGGTTGGCTTGGGTTTTTGAGTGGAATTCGAAATTGGTGTTTGTAAGCGGTCGACTTTAGGACCTGCATTGTTTATAGTGTTTAGGAAATTTTTAATCTAATTAAGGCGCACTTTTTTATATATTCTCGACCAGTTTCAACACATTAACTGTCTCAGCCATAGCTTGTTAACTTCGTTCGTAACACTCCCGATGTTGCGCGGGGCGGGGGCATGTAGCGAAGAATGAAAATCCCACGGCTAATGCACGTCACTTCCCCGCACGCACGATTTCACACCCGCGCAGTCTTTCCGCCCGTCGCCCTCATGTCATGGGAGTGTTTTCAACCACTATAAGTCCATAAGTTACATCTTTGCCAGTAACCACAACTGAAGACTACCACCGATTATATCTGAGGCAACAGAAAGTTAAAAATTCTATAGTGACCAAAGCTGGCAACCGAATATAGGACCTTCCGGTCTTAAAAAGCCATTACTGTTTTAGGATCTTATCAAGCAAACGTCAAACATAACATAAACAAAAGCTATAGCCGATTCAAAAACTAGTTTTTGGTATATACCTAAAATGAATCGGAATTGTACACCTACCATCTAACTTTCAAAAAATTTGACTTTTACCAAGTAGGCTCAATTTAGAAGTACATTTAAAACTTCATGTTTGACTGTTTGTTGAGACTCTACCATCGGTTCAGAAGGCAGGCTCTTCTGAAAAAACTGTCTAGAAACTCAACAATTACTCTTTTATCACAATAACTTTTAAAGCAATATTCAATCAAGTTTGACAATTTGTAGATACTCTACCATCGGTTCGGAAGGCAAGCTCTTCTGAAAAGAGTCGGCTAAAACTCAACAATTGCTCTTTATTCATAGTAACTACTAAAGCAATATTTATTACACCTTCAATATTTATAGCTTGCATTAATTAATTTTACCAAAAACTGTGAACAATGTTCTGTTTTAATTTCCATAATAAAATCAACGTAACGTCAATTATTACCTAAAGTGTTCCGTCGAGCGAAATCTAATCCTGTGCGAGAACATAATGAGTTTTGTTAGCCGCCGAATAATTAGAAACTTTTGTGATTTAATTTTAATCTTAACGAACGCTACATACATATGTGAAATCGACACGATAAAATTAACACTGTGAGGCTTGAGACTTGTTACTCAATCATCTTTAAATCATCATCATCATCATCATCATACCATCATCATCATCATCATCAATAACAGCCGATGGACGTCCACTGCTGGACAAAGGCCTCTTACATGGACTTCCAACAAAACGGTCTCGCGCCGCGAGTATCCAGCGGCACCCTGCAACCCGCTTGATGTCCTCAGTCTACGTAGTGAGGGGTCGACCAACACTGCGCTTTTCGGTGTGGGTTTACCATTCCAGCACCTTAGGACCCCAACGTCCATCGGCTCTTGGAACTACGTGGCCTGCCCATTGCCACTTCAGCTTCGCAACTCGATGAGCTAAATCAGTGACTTTGGTTCTTCTGCGGATCTTCTCATTTCTGATTCGATCAGGCACAAAAAACCTCACATCTTTAATTGACTAATCTTATTTGCTTGACGTTTGAGACAGTAAAAATAAAGCGAATACGTATTATATTGAATAGAAGCAACCATTACTTTGCAGAAATTCGTTATGAATAGGGAATTAATTATTTATTTATTTTGCTAATACACATGCACCCAGATACGTAAAATCGTTTCCGTTTTCCCTACCACCTAAGACATGGGTATCTTTACCACATTAAGAGTGAATAGGGATCTTCTATAGGTAAGTACTGTGATAGTCCAGTGGATATGACCTCTGCCTTCGATTCGGAGGGCGTAGGTGCAAATCCGGTCCGGGGCATGCACCTCTAACTTTTCAGTGCATTTTAAAAAATATTTAGTGTGCCATATATGGCACAAAATAATAACATATATTGAGATGAAGCTGAGAGCAGTGATAGCCCAGTGAATATGACCTCTGCCTACGATTCAAAAGGGTGCGGTTTCGAATCTTGTCCGGGGCACGTCCAACTTTTCAGTTGTGTGCATTTTAAGTAATTACGCAAATATCACGTGTCTCAAATGGTGAAGGAAAACATTGAACAGGAAACCTGAGTATTTTCTTAATTCTCTATGTGTGTAAAGTCTGCCAATCCGCATTGGGCCAGCGTGGTGGACTATTGGCCTAACCCCTCTCATTTTGAGATAAGACTCGTGTTCAACAGTGAGCCGAATATGGATGATGATTGCTAAGCGCATTCCACTATAGGCTGCATCATCGCTTACCATAAGGCATGATTGCAGCCAAGCGCTGACCACGTAAAAAAACAATAGTCCAATCGCATGGAATTGAAACTGTCTTTCTCGGAGTTTAATCCAACGCTTGAAACATTAAGCTGACTATACACACAACACACACAGCACAGCTGGTACTTAATGTAGTTGACTCTTACCTGAAACAACTACATTGAGTACCAGCTATGCGATCACTCTTTCCGTCCAATAAAATGTAATTATCTCGGCGGTTAAAATTAAAATGCCGACGTCGTGCAATCTTTGCCCGCCACAATATACCAGTAACACTTACAATGCAATAATATTTTTTTTACAATGAATCAATTTAAATTCCTTTTAACGAGTATTCATTGGGAATTTTAATACCAATCACGGTACGCAAATTGAGCTATTTATTTCTTCGTCGATCGCGTGGAAGAATGACGTATATGATTGCCTTATTGTGTACGAAATTTTTGTATTTTCGGGTATCGACATAGATCTAATTTTGGATATAATATATAATGAAAGTAAACACAAAATTTTCCATGTGTGCGCTCGGTGGAGTACCTAAATTCTACTATTTGCGATGATTTTGTAGGCACGTAAAATATCTATAGTATAAAATAAGTTGTTGTTGGGTTAAGTAGTTTTAGAGCCTATTCAATGCAAACAAATATACAAAGAAATCTACTAGGTACATAGAAATATTTGTGTGACAAGAAAAATCGCAAAAGTGTTTTTAAAAATTATAAAATTTTAATGATGCTTGATCAAAACCGACTACGAGGCGACACTTCAAAATCAATATCGAAGACAAAATTAGAACAGTCAACGATCAAAAAGCAGCAGATGTCACAACAGCCTAGAACTAATAAATTCGATGAAACTCATTCCAGCCCTTGGGGAAATTAAAAATAGTTCGTATATCAACAAACTGAGAGCCAACTGTAAATATTGAAGGAGTTCGCAACAACTTCGTACGACAAGAGTCATAATTACTATTTAGACAACATAAGTTTCCTTCTGAACCAATGCCGCCAATGTCTTAGCTAGGGATAATTTTGTTCTAATGAACTTTGTGATAACAAATCTTGTTTACTTGATAACTGGTTATTATCAATAAATTTTCCAATAACAATTTCAAAGATTCACCAAAAATCCCACGATAAAACTTTACGAGTAGAACATTTTGTATATATTATATGTTTAGACCAATTCATTCTGTATATGTTCATCTGAATCATCATCATTATCAACCCATATTCGGCTCACTGCTGAGCTCGAGTCTCCTCTCAGAATGAGAGGGGTTAGGCCAATAGTCCACCACGCTGGCCCAACGCGGATTGGCAGACTTCACACACGCAGAAAATTAAGAAAATATGCACGTTTCCTCACAATGTTTTCCTTCACCATTTGAGACACGTGATATTTACGTAATTACTTATAATGCAGACAACTGAAAAGTTGGTCTCGCATGCCCCGGACCGGATTCGAACCCACACCCTCCTGAATCGGAGGCAAAGGTCATATCCACTGGGCTATAACTGCTTCATCTGAATATATATTATTATTTTGTGCCATATATGGTACACCAAAGATTTTAATGTTTTTGATATTAAGCACACTAATAATTTCCAGTCTTGGAAATTTATACGACCACGCAGAACTAGCAGGTCCACTACACACTGTGCCACTCCATCGTCAAAACAAGAAGCCCTTTATAGAGTGGCTATAAATATAAATAATACCATAGCTGTTCCAGTTATGTTTATTTATTAAAAGGAATTTACAAAAAAAAATTGTCTCATGAAACGAGACACTAAAATATTCAGATTCAATAAAAATATTGAATAAATTCTCAAATATTGGAAGGAACGATAGCATCTCGTTTCCGCGAGCCCAGACGTCTCCTGGCGTTGTCTCCGAGATGCTTACAGCGTACATTAACTTATTGCCTATTTCTTGGCATCAAATATTCACCTTTCCTTCACCATTTGAGACACGTGATATTTATGTAATTACTTATAATGCAGACAACTGAAAAGTTGGACTTGCATGCCCCGGACCGGATTCGAACCCACAACCTCCTGAATCGGAGGCAGAGGTCATATCCACTGGGCTATAACTGCTTCATCTGAATATATGTTATTATTTTGTGCCATATATGGAACACCATGTTTTCAATATTAATTTACACTAATAATTTAGAGGCAAGTCTACTACACATTATGCCACTCGGTCGTCAAAACAAAAAGCCCTTTATCGAGTGGCTATAAATATAAATAAAAGGATAGCTGTTCCAGTTATGTTTATTTATTAAAAGGAATTTACAAAAAAAATTGTCTCATGAAACGAGACACTAAAATATTCAGATTCGATGAAAATATTGAATAAATTCTCAAATATTGGAAGGAACGATAGCATCTCGTTTCCGCGAGCCCAGACGTCTCCTGGCGTTGTCTCCGAGATGCTTACAGCGTACATTAACTTATTGCCTATTTCTTGGCATCAAATATTCACTGGCTGGGAACTAATGGGATGGCTGAGCTAGATTCTAGTGCAATTTAAAATATGAGATCTTATTATTTTGCGTAGAATAAAGACCGAGTAGCGTGTAGAATTACCTTGTACCTTGTAGTATCTTGGCTCCCGGTCTCTTCTAAATTTTACATATTTTAATAAAACAATATGACGTTATTCTTTATAGTTATAGTTATATTTTTTATAATCGTCATTAATAAAATGTATCTATATCTAAACTTATATTATAAATATGTAAAGTTTGTGGTGTTGTAGGGGGTAATCTCTAGATCTATCGATAAAAATCTCTTTTACCACTAGAAAGCCTCATATGTGATTGAGGCTATATTTTATCCCCGTATTCTCACGAGAACGGGAACCACGTAGGTGAAACCGCAGGGCGTCGGATAGCATTTTAAAGGAGCTGAGACCAAACACGCTACTTCTATGAGAGTTAGTGGCTAACAGTTAATGATAATCACGGGACTCATACCATATTAGTCTTGTTATGTAAATCACGAGTACATACAATGTCTTACCGGGAGTAGGTATGCAAAAAATTAAATTTAAATTATAAAAAATACATATTATAATTTACAAACCAACAAATAATTCCTATTCGAACTAATAGTAGTAATCATTACAAAAATATTATCACAGCAAGCTGCTAACCCGCATTTGTACAGTGTATTGTCCCTATACTCTAGATCCCCTAATCTTATACTAGCTGACACCGCGCGGTTTCACCCGCGTAGTTTCCGTTCCCGTAAGAATATGGGGATAATATCTATCCTATAGCTTTCCTTGATAAATGGGCTATCTAACACTGAAAGAATTTTTCAAATCGGACCAGTAGTTCCTGAGATTAGCGCGTTCAAAAGCAAACAAACAAACTCTTCAGCTTTATAATTTTAGTATATATGAAAAAGTTGTGCCGTAATATGGGTCATTAGGCTGTTAATGATGATGTAACACATGAAGAAGTCTTAACAACAATTTTTGAAAGTATAGATTTGAAGGTTCAAAATGTCGTCCATTTAGGTAGTTTTGAGCAGGTATCCAGGACGCAACCTAAAAACAACTGGAGCGATT